>NC_141033.1:28455000-28617500 GCF_052040795.2 Danio rerio
ATCCAGGATCTCATCGTACTATCATGATGTGCACAATATGAGCCTGGGAGTGTTGGGCCTTTGGTGAGGACTCTAGTTAAGTATCTGGTTGCAGACTTTAACATACAAGCTGAAACATGCGGTCTTGCATGTAATCTCAGACACATGTGCTCAATAGAGCTAGTGGCATCACTGTGAGGGGTAGGGATAGGTGTATGAATTAAAAGCAGTCTTAGTTTGCATGTGCACCCTGTCTGCAGCCAGACCCTTCTTGGCTAGTTTTTGGTGTGTTCTACATGTTGATTCTCATAAGGCTAATGTTAGAGGGAGTTAGCCCAATTTAGCTTGTAGAATCATACAGAAAGATACATCCTTTAGCAAAGGTGCAGTATGTAATTGGCTGTTGTCTGTTTGGGGTGTTGACTAAAGCCTGGTTTATATGTCTGCGTTGAGTGATCGGCGTGACCCATGGCGCCTGCCTTGCGTGTAGCCATACATTTATACTTCTGTATGCTGTTTATGTTGCTCTGCAATAACTCTTCTGAAACACTAGCTGGCAGCTAGCTGTGTTGAGTTTCTTTGTGGGTGCTTTTTTTTAACACTACCTTAAAGCAGAGGTTCTCAAAGTGGGGGTCGGGACCCCCCGAGGGGTCGCGGGACAATGAAGGGGGGGTCGCCTGGTGATTTTTTAAAAAATCAATTAATTTTTATTAAACCTTAAGACTTACAGTATTTTATCAATAACCTACTGTAGAGAAAAAAATAGTCGTTTATAGTTATTATAAACTATATAGTTACTATAGTAGCTTATAGTTACTAGTTCTATTGGATTGCGACTTCTCGGGTAATTACATTATACTAAAGACACAGCAATACTGTCAGATGCAGCAGATTGATTTTGTAACATCAGGTTGAACTTTCTAGCCCATTTACAGCACTGACATAATTAAAAAAAAAAAACCAAAGAATAGACTTGGGTCATACAAGCTTTCTGTATTTATAACCACCACCTCAGAGAATATTGGGAATCACGAGTCCCTGGCATTGTCATTTTGGGGGTCGCTGGCTGAAAAGTTTGGGAACCCCTGCCTTAAAGAACAAGTAGCTAAAACTCACTCATTCAGAAGGAGGAACTGGCTGACGTGCAACAACTTTAAACATAAGGTAAACACAAAACTAAAGTTTTCATTTGGAGCTCTTCACAGGACTCAACACTTGTAAACACAAACTCCATCAGGCTTGCAGAATATATACTCATCACAGCTACCAAACTGACCAATCACACAGCTTGCGCTATGCGTCATTGCGACGTGTAGTTAGTTTTTGAAAGGTCTACTTTTGCGCACTGTTTGTGTTGCTCTGCAACGCTAGCTGGCAGTGATGTTTTTATGTTCCTCTGTGTCAAGTTTCTTCGCTGGTGTTTTGTTTTTTCTGAACGCTACCTTAACCTATAAGTGGCTCAAATTGGCTAATTTTGAGGCAGGAACTGGTGGACGTGCAACAGCCTTAATCATAAGCTAAACACAAAACAAAAATTTTCATCTGGAGCTCCTTCACGGGACTCCACACCTGTAAATACTCGCGTGCCTCTCAGTCCCGCCCACACTTGTCAGCGCTACCAAATCGACCAATCACAGTTGGTGACGGCCACAGTGAGGGCTATGCCACGAAGCGTATGCTGCGCCGGACCATACGTGTGGATTGATGCAGAAGTATAATTTAGCCTCAAGGCAACTACATGTCAGCTAGTAGTCAATTAAGTACAGTGGAAAAAAAAGAATGTTAGTGGGTATAGAATAAACTGGCATGTATATATATATATATATATATATATATATATATATATATATATATATATATATATATATATATATATATATATATAATGTTTAAAAGAATCCTTAGCACATTCTCTAGTCTTAAAATATTTGTCCTGTTATGTAACAAGGAATATTGGACAAAATTTGTGAGAAGTAAGTTTTCCAGAATGTGACCGCAAATGCAAAAAGTTGATACTCTTTTTTGGTTGAACTCTCCCTTTAAATTTTGTAAGGTTTTTTTTTTTACCATTACATAATAAACTTTTGAAAATGATAGAAAAATGACACTTTTCTGGTTTGAAAAGAGTGACAAAACTGTTTACTTTTGGATCAATTATCCTTTTTTTTTCTTTTTTTTTTTTACATATTTAAGTATATTTTGGGTGTGCGTCTGTGTGAGTAAATGCTGCACTTGCTGACTTTAGAGATCAGTATTTGGAGTTGCTGATCATATCAGCGGTCTGGTCTTCTAGGAATGCTAGATGGTCACAGGTGGCCATTAGTTATCCCGCTAAATGATTCAGGTCACATCGGTCAACATTCCGGAACTCTCCTAGACTAGACCACTCTGGAAAAGGGGGAAGATCCACCTCTAAATCTCTCCAGCCCAAATGCAGTTTCAGCATTGACATAATGGAGGTTTATGACAAATGTTGAGTAGATTCTGTGAGGTTCATTAATGTGTGCCATTTTACTCAGCCAGCAAGTGGCATCAGTGCGGTGGTCTTCTGTTTTCCAGCAGAGCTCACAGAGCCCTGGTTGCCCCGTTCTGTGCTTTTGGAGGCTTGTTAAACTGAAGTAAGCCTTTTGGGTCGTCTACTTCTGTAAATTTTAACCTTTTTTTGATGGGTTACATGTTCTAATTATTTTCAGAATGTGTGTGGAGAATCTCTTTTCTTCTCTCTTTTTCACTCGCATTATAAAGCTGACTCTGTTATTGAGACCAGGCCCAGATTCTGGGCCCCTGAGATGAGCTGCACTACTTTTAAAGTGGCTTCATAGACCAGCTCTTCTGACACTGACTAGCCTTCTCCAACCCATAGCTGACTGTATTTCCGATAGCTCAGCTTTATGTATATCATAAATGTTTCTGATTGCACAAATGAGCCTTTGCTAATATGTGCCTGTTTTCCTTCAGATTCTTTCAAAGGATTTCTGTGGACTGTTAAAAATTGTGGTAACACTTTACAATAAGGTTCATTAGTTAATGTATTTACTAACATGAACTAATCATGAACAACACATGTACAGCATTTATTAATCATAATTGAACATTTACTAATGCATTATTAACAACCAAGTCCATGTTTGTTAACATTAGTTAATGCACCATGAGTTAACATGAACTAGCAATGAACTACTGTATTTTCATTAACTAACGTCAACTAACATAAACAAATACAGCGGTAAATGTATTGTTCATTGTTTGTTCATGTTAGTAAATGCATTAATTAACATTAACTAATGAACCTTATTGTAAAGTGTGACCAAAATTGTTAAATTATTACAATAATATCATTAAAAACCACTGAATAAAATCAGTGCTTGATTTCTCAGTCGAAACATTTTACAACCTATTTAAAATTACACAGCAACATTTTGGGTTTTCATAAATTTATATTCGAAAATGTTCAAACACACCCACAGATCTACATCTAAAAAAGAAGCAAAAGCTTGTAGACAAAGTGGCAACAGTGACATTTTAAGATTTACTGAAAATAAACCTCCTTTTGAAAAAGATGTGCTCTAGAGCATGCAGTGAACCCACTTTAAAACCCACTTTTATGGTTATAAATAGGCTATGGTGAATGAACATAAGAAATTAGCATTCCAACCTCTCTTTAGCTTACCCCAGTTGTCAAATTTTAAGTTAAAATATTTTCATCTTTGATCGGTTCAAATTCGATTAGAATTTTGTTGCTGAGAATTGAAGCTTATCATCAAGTCGGTTGTTTTTTTTAATTGGTAAAGTGCTGAATGGCAATGATCTGGGGTTTCACCTGTTGTTAAAACCGAGAAACCTGCAGTCAAAAATTAAAAGTGATGGAGTCTGCACACTTGTTTGTATGGTGGCCGAGAGAGCTTAACGTTCTGCAATTTAAGAAAACCGTTTGACAGCACATGTGCTGCAAAACCTCACAGCACAAACACATTAAAAAGCACACTGCATTTTACTCAATGCAAACAAATGAATAAAACGTGCTGCATTTTCTCACAGTGCAAACAATTTACGAAAACATCCTGCATTTTCTCACAACACTTGCAAAAATAACGGAACACAACATGAATGTTTAAAGGGAACCCAAAAAACATGATGGATGTCACTGTGCTGTGAAAATGGCTGCTTCCAAAACCGCCTTCTACTCAGGTACTTCATTTGAATTTAAATGTACCACTCGACCGTAAGAAAAGTACGTTCTATACAGTATGAATGTGAGCAGTATGAATGGAACTTGGACATACTATATCTGCCATCTTGTCATAATCATGTGACATACCAGCCTGAGCTGTGTAGCTTCACTCCCATTATTAATTATTGTTATGCAGTGTCACACAAAAAGTGCTGCTATATTAATGTGCATATCACACTTTCGGCCGGCCGCATATATGATCTACACTTTACCCCCATTTATGAATTCTCTTGCAGGGCATCATGGGATAGCACAGCAGTCATCAGTTAGTGAAGTTGTAGGTCATCTTTGAAAGATGAATAATTTTTAACCTTATCTTTTGTATTTTATTATCATAATTAAGCATAACATAAATAGTCGGGTCTATCACATTTTAGGGTCTCCTTGAAACTCAACTGTATAGTATATAGTGTCGTCATAAATGGAACACTAATGTTTTTACTAAGCGGAAATTCAAACCGTGTCCCTGATGACATTTGATGGTTGCCAAATTAGTGAAATAAATGGCCAAACTACCAAATATTACCTGCCATGAGTATAACCACATTTACCATCAGGAGGTGACATAATCCCTCTTCGTTTGCATTCACAATCCAAAATAAATAAAGTAATCCAACATGAGTGCCCCAAATGATCGGTCCCATGCTGTTACTTGAGCAAAGCTGCGACTATTGAGTGTGTAAAGTGTCCATCATTCCACCCTTCATTTTACCGGCTAAATGAGAGCATCATCCGGGTAACTGAACTGCACTTATTGTTTTTAGAGTTTTCAGTGTGAACACACTACTTACACTATTTATACTGCAAAATGGCATAGAAAAGTGTATAAGTATGAGATTTGGGACGCTTTTTGAGTTTTATTGCACTTTGTTGTTGACAGAGTATCCAAGACACAATGTTCAAAGGCCCGGTCCTCTTTTGGAAAAGTGGGCAGTTAACAGCAGCTTATATTATACATATACATTAAAAGGCCCACACACACACACACACACACACACACACACACACACACACACACACACACACACACACACACACACACACACACACACACACACACACACACACACACACACACACACACACACACACACATACACAAAATGCACGTTTCAGCATTGTATTTTGAGCTGGAACTTTACACCTGAGACTTACAGTACATTACATCTTGTAAAAAGAATAACATAACCTATTTTAAGGTCATGAGCAAGTTTTTAATGTACACTTCAGAAGCCTTTTGTTTGATTAATCTTCTCTACAACAACAGTTCATAAAAATATACTTTTGAGATTAAAGTACTGCCATTCAACAGCTTTAAGCACACTTCTTTTCCTCCTAATACGGCCATCTGAAGATACTCTAGAAGCGCGAGTGCTCCTTTCATCTCAGGGTCTTGTGGGCACTAAAAGGTTAACCAGAACATGAGAGACTGACTCATCTCTATCAATTTGTTTGTGAAACAGTGGAAACTGCCTGCAGGCTTGTGTATGTGTGTGAAATATTAGTTCTCCTCCTCTTCCCGCAGGCACACTTTGTACCTGAAGTGGAGTCGGCAGAGATTGGCCCTCCTTCAGCTTATCTCTCTGGGTTTCTCCACACCCTCTCCTCTGCTCGCCTGTGCTGGTCACATGCTTGACCTGCTCGACTGGCCTGAACCACACCTGTCCCACATACCTGCTTCACACCTGTACTGTACCCAATGACACTTTAGTGAGTACACACGCACACAGACATGCACGCACACACAGAGTTTGCTTTGGGGGATGTTGGTGAATTGATCATAACATCCTATAGTATCAATATTAACATTGAAACTGGGTTGGTATTAAGCTGATGAGATTGATACTTTAGTTTAAAGTTTATAACTCCCATTCTTTAATGTGTAGATGTGCTACTGTCATATATTGTTGTTCCTCCCCTGCTGTGTTTAGTTGTTCTTTTATCACATGACCAAGTGCTTTTGGCTGTTGTGAGTGAGACTTTAAGAAACAAGAGTGTGAAACTTTTATGAAGACAATGTTCTCCAATAAAATAAAATTAAATAAAATTAAATTAAGAAAAAGAGCGGGGGCACTTTAGATCATTTTGGAAGGGCACTTTCTGTGTGCACGTGCCTGCATTTTTGTCACTCTGGATTTCAGAGCCAGGTCTTCTTGTAGCAATGGACTGCACATTTTTTACAAGATTTGGGACTTCTTCCTTCATTTATTAGATAAGAATTGACTCACCGTTTAGTAATCCTAAAAAATGCGACTGTTTATTCTGTATGTGCACTGTGTTTGTTGTGACTAACTTTAATATATATTTAATTTCATTGGAATGTGTGTTAAATTGAGATTGTTTTCATGTTTTTTTTTTTTATAAAATTGCCCTTTTTATTATTTTTTAATGTAATTTTTAATTAAAAAAATTTTTTTTTGCATGTATATATATGTATATATATATATATATATGTATTCAGTTCAGTTCAGTTCAAGTCAGAATTATTAGCGCCCGAATTATTGCCCCCCCCCCCCCCCCGTTTATTTTTTCCTCCAATTTTTGTTTAACGGAGAAAAGAATGACTGATTTATTTTATCTTTGCCATGATGACAGTGCATAATATTTTACTAGATATTTTTCAAAACAATTTCTATACAGCTTAAAGTGACATTTGAAGGCAAGTCTTTTATTTTAGCTGAAATAAAACAATTAACATTTTCCCCAGAAGAAAAAATATTATCCGACATACTGTGTAGATGGCATCGCAGTGGTGCCGTAGGTAGTGCTGTCATCTTACAGCAAGAAGACCCATCAGCTGGGTCAGTTGGCATTTCTGTGTGGAGTTGTTCTCCCTGTGTTCGTGTGGGTTTCCTCCGGGTGCTTTGGTTTCCCCCACAGTCCAAAGACATGTGGTACCGATGAATTGGGTAGGCTAAATTGTCGTAGTAATTGTCTCACACATGAATGAGTGTTTGTTTGGATATTTCCCAGAGATGTGTTGCAGCTGGAAGGGCATTCGCTGCGTAAAAACGTGCTATATAAGTTGGTGGTTCATTCCGCTGTGGTGACCCCAGATTAATAAAGGGACTAAGCCAAAAAGAAAATGAATGAATGAATACTGTGAGAATTTCTTTGCTCTGTTGAACATCATTTATGATTTTTTTTTTTTAAGAAAAAAAATTAAAAGGGGAGCTAATAATTTTGACTTCAACTGTACATAATGTATTAAAATACCATATCTAAAAAGTGTAAGTTGTTCAAATGTAATTTTTTTAAACTTATACAGACAGGTTAAAGTCAGTTCAATGTAAAATAAAATAACTTAAATCTAGAAGGCAACCATACGTTTTTAGAGTGCTGTTTATTCTCCATGCCATGTGCGTGAGGAGAGCAGATGATTGGCTTCTCTGTCATTAGAGCACATCGCCGTTGCTGTTAAACCTTCATCCGCTAGATTAAAAACGCGGCAAGCCCTTTAATGTTCATGAACTTCCACACTGCAAACAATTACCTAAAAATAACAAAATTATCATAACCCGAGCCCCTCTCTGCCAAGGCAAAGGGCAAATAATTAGAGTGAGAAAGTGTGTTTTCATTGTGTAAAGCACACATGCAGTCGCTCCAAATTGCCAGTGTCTGTGTCTCATCTGGTCAGTCAATAAACTTTGCTGTAAAAGAGGGGAAAAATGCTTCCATGGCAAATTATGGTTTTTTTTTCTGTATCAAATTTTCCACTATTGCCTACCATTTAATCTTTTCTTCAAAAGCTCATTAAACTTCAGTGCTAATGAACATTTAATGAGAGCTGTTTTAACTTAAAGCAAACCTGATTTTATTTATTTTATTTTCTTGGTTTATCTTAAACATTTTTAGGCTTTATTTAAGATTGGCTGATTCGCTAAGTATTTGTCTCTCCTACTTAGGGTGACCAAACCCTTAATACATTTATACAAACAAAGCTGCTTTAAAAACGGAGAAGCATCGATGGAGGCGTTGGAGCTGGAGCTGGAAGAAGTGGAGTCCCAGATCCGTGCGCTGGTGGTAAGACGGTCGCGGCTACGGGAACGGCTTCTAGCCGTACCTAATGCTAAGGCCGTCTCATCACCTAAGGTACGTGGAAATTACAACCACATCATTCCCTCTACCTCAACCCCGCGTCCTTCTCTGTCCAGGCCCAGCGCACCCGGGGCGCGGCTCAGCCAGGCGTCGTTCACGCCGACACCCGGCTACCACGGCGCCTGGGTGCAGCCGCGCAAGGTGCTTCCCAGATCCCGGGGCAGAACGTCTCCGCCTGTGTTCGAGATCTCCACGGAGAACCGCTTCTCCCCTCTCCGCGAGTCGGGTCCCGATGTGGCCATCATCGGTGACTCGATCGTTCGTCACGTCCGTGCCGCCTCCTCAAAAGGTAATAAAGTACGTACTTTCTGCTTTCCTGGTGCCCGTGTGAAAAATATTTCTACACAGATTCCAACCATCCTGGGCGCTGCCGAGAGCCCTGGTGCCGTTGTCCTCCACGTGGGGACAAACGACACCGGGCTCCGGCAGTCGGAGATCCTGAAGAAGGACTTCAGGAGCCTGATCGAGACGGTTCGACGCACCTCGCCCGCCACGCAGATCATCGTTTCTGGGCCGCTTCCTACCTACCGCCGAGGAAATGAAAGGTTCAGTAGACTTTTAGCTTTGAATGAATGGCTAATAACATGGTGTAAAGAACAGAAATTGCTCTTTGCTAATAACTGGAATCTTTTCTGGGAGCGTCCTAGGCTCTTCCGTCCTGACGGCCTGCACCCCAGTCGAGCCGGAGCTGAACTCCTGTCGGACAACATCTCCAGACTACTTCGCACCATCTGACTAGCAGGTAAAAATTCACAAAATTCACACAATAGCCACCTAGACTCTTGTTCACCCCACTTAAACATCAGTAACGCATATCTGGCGAATCCTATAGAGACTGTGTCTGTTCCTCGTATTATTAGATTAAGAAATAAACGTACTGTGTGCTCCAGGAAAAATCTAGTAAGAATCAAACCAGAAAAACCAGTAGAAAGTGAAAATACAAATTTCGTAAAACTTGGTCTCCTAAACATCAGATCACTTGCACCTAAAGCACTTATCATTAATGAAATAATAACAGAAAACAATCTTAATGCACTCTGTCTCACTGAAACCTGGCTGAAACAAAATGACTATATTAGCTTAAATGAAGCAACTCCTCCAGGATTCTTATATAAACATGAGGCTCGTCAAACTGGTCGTGGTGGTGGAGTTGCATCAATCTTTAGTGATTTCCTTAATATTAAACAGAGAAACGGACTTATGTTTAGCTCCTTTGAAGTATTATCGCTTAATGTTCAGCTTCCAGATACTATACAAAAACCTATGTTATCTCTCGCTTTAATCACCATATATAGACCCCCAGGACCCTATGTCAAATTTCTAAAAGAATTTTCTGATTTTATTTCTGACTTACTAGTCAAAACTGATAAAATACTAATTGTAGGTGACTTTAACATCCACATAGATGACGCTAATGATACATTAGGGCTCGCGTTTATGGATTTAATACACTCACTTGGGATAAAGCAAAACGTTGTGGGTCCAACCCATCGCTTAAAGCATACATTAGATCTAATTCTGTCTTATGGAATCGAGGTTATTGACGTAGACATTATACCACAAAGTAATGATATGACAGATCACTACCTCTTACTATATAAGCTATGTTTACCTGAAATCAGCAAACCCGCTCCAATACTCCGCCCTAGTAGAACTATTGTTCCGTCAACTAAAGATGAATTTATAAATAACTTACCTGATCTCTCTCTATTTCGTAATGCACCCGCAAACTCAAATGATCTTGATGTAGTAACCAGCAGTATGGATGCCATCTTTACTAGCACACTAAATACTGTGGCACCCATCAAATTAAAAAAGGCTAGAGAGATTAAAACTATACCATGGTATAATAGTCATACTCGTGCGCTCAAAACAGCAACCCGCGCCCTGGAACGTAAATGGAAAAAAACTAATTTAGAGGTCTTTAGAATTGCGTACAAAGACAGTATGTCCAGCTATAGGAGGGCTCTAAAATCTGCCAGGACCGAGCACCTGCGCAAACTGATAGAAAATAATCATAACAATCCTAGATTTTTATTTAACACCATCTCTAAATTAGCAAATAATCGGTCATCCTTGGAACAAACTACTCCACCGCAAATTAGTAGTGATGACTTCATGAATTTTTTCAGTAATAAAATAGAAGGCTTTAGACAGAAAATAGGAGATGCCAAACTTTCTGCACCGGCTTATACTCCAAATCCTGTAAATATTTCATTAAATCATAATAATAACCTACACTGCTTCAAAATCATAGAACATGAAGAGTTAGTGAAAATTATAAATAGCTCTAAACCAGCTACGTGTATGCTGGACTCAATTCCAACAAAATTACTGAAAGAGCTGCTACCTGCTATAGGAGAACCTCTTCTTAACATTATCAACTCTTCTTTATCTATAGGCCATGTTCCAAACTCTTACAAGCTAGCTGTTATTAAGCCTATTATTAAGAAACCGCAACTAGACACCAACAACTTAGCTAACTATAGGCCTATTTCAAATCTTCCATTTATGTCTAAAATACTAGAAAAAGTTGTTTCCACTCAATTATGCTCTTTTCTGCAGACGAACAATATTTTTGAAGTGTTTCAGTCAGGTTTCAGGGCTCACCACAGTACAGAAACCGCCTTAGTGAAAATAACCAACGATTTACTCTTAGCTGCTGACCGAGGGTGCGTCTCGCTATTAGTTTTACTCGATCTTAGTGCGGCATTTGATACCATTGACCACAATATCCTCATAAATCGCTTAAAGTCTACAGGTGTCCAGGGACAGGCTCTACAATGGTTTAAGTCATACTTAACTGACCGCTACCAGTTTGTAAATCTTAATGGACAGCCTTCACAAATCTGCCCAGTAAAGTATGGGGTGCCTCAAGGATCAGTTTTAGGCCCTTTACTGTTTACAATTTACATGCTACCTATGGGAGACATTATTAGAAGACATGGGATCAGCTTTCACTGCTATGCAGATGATACTCAATTATATATTTCCACTAAACCTGACGAGACGTCTGAACTTTCTAAACTAACTGAGTGTATCAAAGACATCAAAGACTGGATGACCAACAATTTTCTTCTCTTAAACTCAGACAAAACAGAATTATTACTTATTGGGCCTAAATCTTGCACACAGCAGATCTCGCAACTCAATTTACAATTAGAGGGATACAAAGTTAGCTTTAGCTCTACTATAAAAGATCTGGGTGTCATATTAGACAGCAATCTAACTTTTAAAAACCATATATCCCATGTCACAAAAACTGCCTTCTTTCATCTGAGAAATATCGCTAAATTACGAAATATGCTATCCATTTCAGATGCAGAAAAGCTAGTCCATGCTTTTATGACTTCGAGACTGGATTACTGTAATGCTCTATTTGCTGGCTGCCCAGCATCCTCTATTAACAAACTTCAATTAGTGCAAAATGCAGCAGCCAGAGTTCTGACCAGGTCTAGAAAATATGATCATATAACCCCAATTTTATCCTCCTTACACTGGCTGCCTGTTAAATTTCGTATTGAATTTAAAATATTACTTCTCACCTATAAAGCTCTAAATAATCTAGCTCCTGTTTATCTAACCAACCTTCTGTCTCGCTACGAACCAACTCGCTCCTTAAGATCTCAAAATTCAGGGCTTCTGGTAGTACCTAGAATAGCAAAATCAAGTAAAGGAGGTCGAGCCTTCTCTTTCATGGCTCCTACACTCTGGAATAGCCTTCCTGGTAATGTCCGAGGCTCGGACACACTCTCCCAGTTCAAAACTAGATTAAAGACCTATCTGTTTAGTAAAGCATACACTCAGTGCATCACCTAGCAGGTTCCACACTGGCTTCTACATCTTGCTTATATACACTATGAACAGCAGCTACGCTAATTATTCTCTTTATTCTCTATTTTCACCTGGGGATACTCATCCCGAGGTCCTCAGATTAGGCGGAGTCACTGATTGGATCCAAGACCAGCGACGTGATGATCCCAAGGATTCCATATCCGGGACCAGGCCATATCCTGAGCTGCTGCTGCGCTGATGGTCGTGGGGAGTGGAGAACATGAGTCTGATTCCAGCGACGCTCCAGGGACAGACGAGTCTTCATTGAGGCCATCTTCCAGCATAAACCACGGCGAATGAAGTTCTGCACAAGACTTTTGGCCAGCGGAGAAATTAAAATGGTCGTGCCCAACTGAGTCTGGTTCTCTCAAGGTTTTTTTTCTTCACTCCCATCAGGTGAAGTTTTTTTTCCCTCTCCGCTGTCGCCACTGCCTCGCATGGTTCAGGATTGGTAGAGCTACGCATCGTTGAATTTGCTCTTCAGTGTTTGAACTCTCAGTAATGATTAAATCACACTGAACAGAGCTAAACTGAACTGAACTGAACTTAAACACTAAAACCTGAACCACACTGTTCCAGTTACTATGACCATTTATGTGAAGCTGCTTTGACACAATCTACATTGTAAAAGCGCTATACAAATAAAGCTGAATTGAATTGAATTGAACTTTAAGATCTGGTTTGATTACTACTGGTCAACTGAGAGACATTATTATTGTTTATACCGGATAGTAACACGTAGCTTAAATGGGTCTCTTGTGAACAGTTGGGTTTTTAGAAGAGAAAAGATTTTATGACTATACTACTAGAAAAGATTTTATGACTATGTGTACTACTAGTCTTTTTATTTTCAAAAGAAAATTATCAAAAATGTGTTAAAGCAGTAATTTAGTAAAATTATTACATGTTTATATTTAATAAATTTCTTAAATATAACAAAATGCATTATGTAGTTGAGCTGCTTAATGTTTTTTTTTGTGGAAAATATTAAGTCTCATATGTCATATGAGCAACATTAATAAGGTTGTAGCTCTCACACTTGATACATTAAATTTGTCAATAGGGTTTTTTTTGATGAAACTAAATTATTGTCTAAAATAATAACAAATTAAAAATGATGTAATATTAAATCAGTGTGTTTTACTTTAAATCCATACAATGTGTCTATGGTGATTACAATTTCTTAAATTTAAATTAATTAATAGATGAAACATAAAATAAAATCACCCTGACTCAAACATGTTTAAATATCAGCCAATCATTTGTCTCGTAATAAAAACTATTAAACATATATTTATTCATTTATTCATTTTCTTTTTGGCTTAGTCCCTTTATTAATCTGGGGTCGCCACAGCGGAATGAACCGCCAACTCATCCAGCATATGTTTTACACAGCTGATGCCCTTCCAACTGCAACCCATCTCTGAGAAACATCCATACACTCTCATTCCCCATAAACAATTTTGCCAAGCCAATTCACCTCCTCACCTACCCCAAATCTTTGAACTATGGGGGAAACCGGAGCACCCCCACACGAACGCAGGGGGAACATGCAAACTCCACACAGAAACGCCAAGTGACCCAGACGAGGCTCGAACCAGCGACCTTCTTGCTGTGAGGCGATAACACTACCTATTGCGCCACCGCATCGCCTATTAAACAAATATAATATTAAAATAATTTTATAAAACAGTAAAATTATATTAAATAATATAAACTTTAGTTACAAGATAAATGTCTGTATTATCCCTTTTGATCTATTTAATGTGTCCATTGTAAATAAAAGATTGTATTTTTTCCTTTATAACAAAGTCCTTTGTTATAAAGCATTTTATAAAATAAAATAAAATAAAATTTGGGGTGGTACGGTGGCGCAGTAGGCAGTGCTGTCACTTCACAGCAAGAAGGTTGCTGGTCCAAGCCTAGGCTGGGTCAGTTGGCATTTCTGTGAGGAGTTTGCATACTCTCGCTGTGTTCGCGTGGGTTTCCTCCTGGTGCTCCCGTTTCCCCCATTAGTCCAAAGACATGCGTTAAAGGTGATTTTGTAAGCTAAAATTGTCCATAGTGTATGTGTGTGAATGAGTGTGTATGGGTGTTTCCCAGTGATGGGTTGCAGCTGGAAAGGCATCCGCTGCGTAAAAAATATGCTGGGTAAGTTGGCTGTTAATTTCGCTGTGGTGATCCCAGATTAATAAATGGACTAAGCCTAAAACAAAAAAAAATTGTCAGAATGCATGTACACAACATCAGTTTACTTAAAGTTTAAATAAAATAAAATAAAATGAATAAAATAAAATAAAATTGTCAGAATGCATGTATCCAAATCCTTTGTTTATTTAAAGTTTAAATAAAAATAAATAAATAAATATATTAAATAAATTGGTCAGAACGCATGTATACAATCCCTACGTTTATTTAAAGTTCAAATAAAATAAAATAAAATAAACATTACATTATCATTATGGCTAATCTGTCCTGATGTTCACAGGTGTGAGGATCACATGACCTGCAGACCCTGCCTCTCTGAATGCACCTTCCTCTTTCCCTGCTCTGGATTGGCTAACGCTGGCGTTGGATCTCAGGCTGATTGACGGGCACTGCGACTTGAAGGAGAGGGTCAGGGGTGACCCTGGGGCAGCAGTGGGGGCCTGGGTGACTGACGCTGGCTCTCCCTGTCCTCCGGGCTCAGGGATTGACTGTCAGCTTCTCTAATAACGGGTTATAGTGAAAAGGTCAGCTCCAGTCGTCTGACCATGAGAACGGAGAGAAAAAGAGAGATGAACGCAATGCCAGCGGCGGAAATTGATTGTCTGGCAGGGCGAAAGGAAATGAAGAGAAAAAGAAAAATGGAAGGCCGGTAAGCAAAAAAAAAAAAAAGAGAGAGAGAGAGAGAGAGAGAGAGAGAGAGAGAGAGGGAGTGAGACTGGAGGACAGAAGGGTGTCATGGCCAGTCTCAGATATGCATGCCTGCTTTTTAAATTACCATCAGCGCTTTATTACTCTCTCCTCTCTCTGACATCCACAGCACCTGAGAGAGGACTTCCTATACGCACAGCATCGCCACTAAATCTCTGCTAAATAAAAGCAGGAACGTCCGGCGAATACCAAATTGGCCCGCGTGGAGCTGCAGTGGAGGCCGCCAAACGCTGGATGGGTAACAGCTTTTGGCATGTGTACTGATATTATGCACTGATATTATTTGGGGAAAATTGCTTTAGCTAAAATATGTCAGGAGGAACTTCAGGGCATTTTCTATTGATTTTCATCTTGGATATAGTGTACGGTTAGCTCACATAGCAAAAAGAAAAAAAGAAAAAAAAAAGAATCAGGGAAGTTGTGGTTATGAAAATGTATTCAAAATCCTTCAAGACGAAGATAACTGATGTAAGAAACTTTGGTTATTTATTGTGAGTTAGGAATCATCTGATTGGCAAATCAGTTGTAATCACAAGCATGTGATCCTCTCAAAATTAGTTTATAAATCAACTTCACTTATGCATCACTAAAAAAAAAGTTTGAGTGTTTCCCAGTGATGGGTTGCAGCTGGAAGAGCATCCGCTGTGTAGTATATATGATAAGTTGGCATTTCTTCCCATTGTGGTGACCACTGATGAATAAAGGGATTAGGCCGAAAGAAAATGAATTAATAATATAATATAATATAATATAATATAATATAATATAATATAATATAATATAATATAATATAATATAATAAGAGTTTATTAACAGTTAACAGTTTAACTAAGGCAGCCATGACTTCATGGTTAGAGAGTTGTACTTTGGATTCAAAGGTTCATTGTTCGAGTCTCAGCACCATCTCTAAAATAACTCAAACAGTTTACTTTTTAAAATTTGGTGCCTGTCTTGAGGCTTCGTGTAAAACTCACATTCAGATGTATCATCATTCAGTCAACAACTGATGTATATAAGCATTTTTTCTTTTTCTCTAATTTGTTCACATTTTTCTGTCACTGCTTCTGTTACACCATGAATTCAACATCTTTAAATCTACTTTGCAAAATTTGCATAAAAATATGGCATCTGATTGTGATGCTTGTATATTCCTTCTCAAAAATGAGAAGTATCAAGTGACTCGTCAGCTTAATTGGCATCCATTAGTGCTCATCCGAAGCCTTTGGGACTGTTTTGACAGTAGGTCTCTTTTGGCCCTCAGGATTTCTCCATTGGATCTCCACTTGGCTATAACAGACTAAACACAGGCCACTCTTTCAGAAAAAGCTCTACTCTCCAGTTACAACCACCAGCAATGACCCGCGGGGAGGGTCAAGTGCTCTTCTCAAGGTCATGGCAAGAGGGCAGAGGTGTGACGGGGCTGGAGCAGAAGATCAACCTCCAGGGACCTGCTCCATATTGAGCCAAGATGGTCTGCAAACTGAGCACAACCTATAATGAGTGAGTCTTGCATCTGTCTGTATGATGACTTTATCAGCTTTTGTATAAAGTGTAAGCTAACAGCCTAACTAAAACAGTATTCTATTTCAGGTACTGTAAAAAACAGTAAATGTAAGTGTGGCAAATTTGAGAAATTTGTTACCAAATTATCTTTAAGGAGTAGCTTTACGCTTGTTAATTCTGAGGTCATGCTTCATTGTTTTCTGCTTGAAATCCTCTGTCAGATACTAAAACAAATAGTGAGAAATGCTAGTAGGCCTAAGCTTTATTGACATAGATGGTTTCATGAAGATCCTTTAACATGCTCTGAATATTTTCATTCCACAAATAGTTATTTATAGAGAATAATGTTTCTATAGATTATTATTATCAATTAAAAAATGGTTGTTTGAAGAACTGTTCATTATTTTTTCAGCCATCACAGGGAACATTCGAGGTTACAGAAGTAACCCTTCATTCCCCGAGGAGGGGAACGGAAGTGCTATTAAGTGGATTTGATCTTTGTGAAAATCCACGAAATGGGAGGATTTGGTTCAGAAGCCGCTTGTCTGAAAGAGTACTGAACAGGCCAATGAATGCAATGAATTGGCAGCGTAAGCTTGCACAGGTGTGCTTCATTGCCAATTATCCCAGCATATAAGCACACCTGGAGCGAGCAAAAACCATCCTTTTAAGCTGAAGAGACTTTCAAACAGCTAAGAGACAGTCATTATGGCGTCGGAGTATAGCACTTCCGTTCCCCTCCTTGGGGAACGAAGGGTTACTTCTGTAACCTCGAACGTTTCCCTTCGGTTGGGGAACTTCAGTGCTATTAAGTGGATTTGATCTTTGTGAAAATCCACGAAATGGGAGGACTATGGAAAGCGCCATAATGACTGCACCTTACCAACGCCCCCGATGAGGGGATATTTTGGGCACCTATACCCAAAACGCGGGCTGACCAGCGGGCAGATCTACAACGTAGTGGGCGCGCTAGTGACTCCTCCGCTGAGTCAGTGCTGGGGGCCACGGAGGAATCTGCAGGGCTCACCTGACGGGGAACTTTACTGACAGATAAAAAGGCGCACATACCTCCGTGTTAGGGAGAATGGCGCAGCAAGCGTGTTTCAACACCCTACCGAGTTGTTTCCTCAATCACCAAGGGTTACCTAATACCCTTGAGGAAACCGGCTCCACTCGCAGATTGTAAAACCTTGCAAATGTGTTGGGTGTCACCCAGCCCGCAGCTCTACAGATGTCTGTTAGAGAGGCGCCGCGTGCGCGCGCTCGAGAGAATGCGAAGCTCCGAGTGGAGTGCGCACGCACTCTCGGGGGACGCGGCTCACCTCGGCTCTGATAAGCTAGAGAATGGCATCCACAATCCAGTGGGAAACTTATTTCGGTACGGCACTTTCCTGCTGCCGACCGCCATAACAGACGAAGAGCTGTTCAGATGATCTAAACTCTGAGTGCGGTCCGGATAATACACAAGACGCGAACTGGACAATAAAGAAAGGGCTGGGTCTGCCTCCTCCGAGGGCAGCGCTTGCAGGCTCACTACCTAGTATTAAAACGGAGTGGTAGGAACCTTGGGCACATATCGCGGGCGGGGTCTCAGGACGTGAGAGAAAGCCAGCCCAATTACAGGCACGAGTCACTGACTGAAAAATGCCTCCGGGTCCCCGACCCTCTAATCGATATCAACGCGACCAGCAGAGCTGTCTTCAGGGACAGAAAGATACTGATTCGAGGTCCGAAGGGATCTGACGCGGCTTGTGTAGCGAGGGCGAGATCCTAAGAGGGCATGAGAGGGGGCAGGGTGGATTAATTCGCTTAGTGCCCCTGAGGAACCGGATGATGAGGTTATGCGTTCCCATGGTGCTGCCAGCCACCGCGTCATGAGAGCGGAGATGACAGCCACGTAACCTTGAGTGTGGAGGGTGACAGCCTGCTCTCCAGCTTCTCTCGGCGTAAAGAAAGCACAACGCTGATATGGCAAATTACGGGGGTCTTCTCTGCGAGAGACGCACCATTCAGTGAATAGACTCCACTTCAGGGCATAGGCGCGCTCGGGGAGAGGGCTCTAGCCCGAGTGACGGTAATAGCCACCGCAATCGGAGGTTACCTAAGTCTTCCTCGCGTCTAAGGACCTCCAAAGATCGGCGAGGGTGCCAGATGGTGCCCTGTCCCTGAAAAAGTAGGTGCTCTCTCGAAGGGAACTGCCAGGGGAGGGCTATCGTGAGGGAGAGCTCTGACATCCAGGTCCTGTTAAGCCAGAGGGGCGCAACCAGCAACCTGTTCCTCATCCTCCCTGACCTTGCAACTGCGTGAGCATGCTCACTGGGGGAAACGCGTATTTGCGCATGCCCCGAGGCCAGCTGTAAGCCAGTGCATCCGTGCCGAGAGCACTCGGTCAGGGAAAGAACAACTGGCAATGAGCGATCTCGGGGGAAGCAACAGATTGATCTGGGCTTCCCCGAATCGCGCCCATATCACGGCAGCCTTACATCACCAGGACGTAAGGCTGCCGTGAGAGCGCATCGGCTGCACAGTTGAGCTTGCCTGAATATGAATGGTGTGCAGCGATTCCAGCCGCGGATGACTCCAGAGGAGCAGACGGCGGGCGAGCTGAGACATGCGGCGAGAGCGCATACCCCCATACGGCTGATATACGCCGCCGCCACCGTACTGTCCGTCCTGACCAGCACGTGTTGCCGCTCCAGCACCGGAAAAAAACGGTGGAGAGCGAGGAACACTGACAACAGCTCCAGGCGATATGCCAATGTAACTGGGTACCTTTCCACAGGTCCGCAGCCGCATGCCTGCAAAGCACAGCCCCCCAGCCCGTGTTGGAAGCGTCTGTTGAAACGACAACAAGACTGGACGCCTGTCCTAGAGACACCCAGGCCTGTAGGAACGAGGGGTCGCTCCAAGGGCTGAGGGCGCGGCGACACAGCGCAGTAACAGAGACTCGGTGTGCACGCGCGTGCCATGCGCGTCTGGGGACTCGATCGTGAAGCTAGTGCTAAAGTGGTCTCATATAGAGTAATCCGAGCGGCGTGAAGCGGCTGCGGATGCCATATGCCCCAGGAGCCTCTGAAATAGTTTCAGTGGGACCACTATTTTACTGTCGAGCTCTCTCAGACAGTACAGCATCAGCTAAGCGCGCTCTCCGGAGAGGTGCGCTGCCATGGTGACCGAGTCCAGCTCCAGCCCGAGAGAAGAGATCCTCTGCACGGGGGCGAGTTGGCTTTTTTCTCGGTTGACCTGAAACCCCAACAGGTGGAAGTGCCGGAGCACTTTGTCTCTGTGCATAATCAATTGCTCCGAGAAAGGGCAAAAATCAGCCAGTCGTCAAGAAAATTGAGTATGCAGATGCCCTCGAGCCGAAGGGGCTCTAAGGCACCCTTCGCGGGCTTGGTGAGGACCTGCGGAGACAGAGAGAGCCCGGAGGGGAGGGCTTTGTATTGCCAAGCTCGACCTTCAAACGCAAACCGCAAAAACTGACGGTGGCGAGGAAGAGTGGAGACATGGAAATACGCGTCCATCAGGTTTAATGCTGCAGACCAACCCAGAGGATGAACGCACCGGAGGATGCGCTTCTGCGTGAGCATTCTGAACGGCAGCTAGTGCAGACAGAGGTTCAAATGCGCAGCTCTAGGATTGGTCGTGACCCACCAATCTTTTTGGGAACGATGAAGTGTGGGCTGTAAAACCCGCTCTCCATCTCGGCTGGAGGGAGCGGCTCGATTGCATCCTTCGCCAAGAGGACAGCAATCTCCTCTCGCAAGACAGGGGCGGACAGGGGGCTGACCCTGGTGAATACACACCCGTGACTTGGGGGGCCGTTTCGCGAACTGAATCGCATAGCCGAGTCTGATTGTGCATATGAGCCACCGCGAAGAGCTGGCCGGCGCTAACCAGGCAGGCAGAGCTCTCGCTAATGGACTCATCGCTACAAACGCTGACGTACCAGCAGTGGGGCAGCGCGGAGTGGGTGTGCTGATCCGGGAAGAGCGCGGGTCCCACGGAAAAGCTGGAGGTGAGATATTTGCTCTCACTCCGCACCCGAGCTCCGGAGGGGAGGCTCGAGGGGTGGGAGAAAGGAGACCGTCCTCCCAGCGCTCGTGAGCCACTGGCGAAACGCACCGAATCTTCAAGCTAGAAAGCATAGCGTCCCAGACTGGCAGATTTCGGGCTGTCACATCCGGGGAAGTGGAAAAGTGCTCTTTCATGATGTTTTCATGGCAGTAAAAAGTGCCGTTGGAAATGAGGCCCCGCCCTCCAGTAGGGAAAGAGCAAGTTCCCTCTTCTCCAGATGGCCTGTCCCAGGGACGCTTCGCGGTCCGTTGCCGGACTTAGCAACGTTCTGGGCAGGGGGGCTGCCTGCTTCCGAGGTGCCCGACCCGCTCGCTTCGCCAGAGGTGTGTGCGGGGACGGAGCAGCTCTCGTAGGCGGGCGCCTACAGCGAGGAGCAGGTATGAATGGCACGGCGGGCGGAGCGGGCTACAGACCGCTGATAAGACATCACCCATCAACTGCTCTCTCACCGCCTTAAATTCCTGGGTAAATTCACAGACGGTGTTGCCGAACATGGCTTGGGAAATGGGGAAGTCAAGAAAGTGGACTTTGTCGACTTCGCGTATATCAGCCAGGGGTGGCGCTCCTGGATCACTAATGTGGACATCGTCCTCCCCAATGCGCACGCAGCGGACTCAGTAGTCCGAAGAGCTAAGTCGGCGGCGGTGCGTAGCTCGTAAGCCTGGGATGGACCCACTCTCGTGCAGCTTGGCCAGTGCCTGCGCTTGGTAGCGCTGGTAGGTGGCTATTGCATGCAAGGCGAAAGCAGCCTGGCCCGCAGCTATGTAAGCTCTAGCTCTGAGGGAGGCAGATAACTTACAGGCTTTGGATGGGAGACGAGGCGGACCCCGCCAAGAAGAGGCAACGCGCGGATTGACCGCCATCGAGCACTCAACCTGAGGAATCGCCACATACCCCCTGGCTGTTCCACCGTCAAGAGTGGTGAGGGTGGAGGGACACGCAGCACGAGCATAAAAAAGTGCTCTTCAAGACCGCGTGAGCCTACTGTGCACCTCCGGGAAAAAGGGAACGCCCCTCTAGTCGGTCCGGCCGCGGAGCTGGGGGATAAACTATCTCCAACCCACGGCCGAAGCAGCCCGGGAAAGCACGGCTAACATGTCCGTTTCAGGATCCGTAGTGACAGCGCTTACCTACCCGGAGGGGTCGAGCGGGTCTGGATCATCATCGGACAATGAAAGCCCACCCTCAGATGCCGCGGTGGACGTCTGGTCTCCGGTGTCATCGGGCGTAAGGGCTACCATCTGTTAGATGGATCGCTTCCCCCGCCCGAAGCTTGGATGGAGTGCTTAGAGGAGCGGGAGGTCCGCGGGCCCATGGGCGACGGATTATCTCTCGCTAATATTTGAAAAAAAAAAAACTACCAACACTTCCCTTCTTAGACTTTACAGACCTGAAACTTGCCTTTAGTACTTATTCATTGTTGCTCTTATAGTTGTGTAAACTGCTTCCTTGTCCTCATTTGTAAGTCGCTTTGGATAAAAGCGTCTGCTAAATGACTAAATGTAAATGTAAATGTAAATGTCGCTGAAACCCTCAGATCTGCCCGAGTGCCTGCTGCAGAGCAGGGTACAACTGGGGTGGTTCGCCCTTTTGCAAAGGCTAGCCGCGATCTTTACTGCACAACAGTCATGGCATCGCAATGACGACATGAACTGCCCGCGAGCAGCGCATTAACATGCTGGACCTCCCAGGCATGCAACGCAGTGCCCGTGCCCATCATCCGAGGACAGGAAACCACCGCATCCAGAAACGCACAGTCGGAGCGCCGTCCTGAAAAGGACGTGCTGCACGCCTGTGTTGCTCTTCCTGTGAAGTTTGCAACTTTATACGCACCGCTCTGGAGGACCAGACCCAAAGAACGCCAGGCAAGGGAGAAACCCAGCTCGACCGTCTGCCGCTGCGTGTACACACTCTGGACCGGGAGAATGCTCTCGTTCGCTCAGAACCGCTGGTCACAGCAGGAGGAACCCTCATCGACTCGATCAGAAAGTCACTGAAGCAAAAAGGATGGCGTTTGCTCGCTCCAGGTGTGCTTATATGCTGGGATAATTGGCAATGTAGCACACCTGTGCAAGCTTACGTTGTCAATTCATTGCATTCATTGACCCGTTCAATACTCTTTCAGACAAGCGGCTTCTGAACCGAATCCTCCCATTTCGTGGATTTTCACAAAGATCAAATCCACTTAATAGCACTGAAGTTCCCCAACCGAAGGGGAACCACATTTTTGGCTCCTCCTGGAGCCTTTATTTTAAAAATGTGTTAAGTAATAACAATAGTAAAAACCACAATCTAAACTTTTATAATTATACTGTAATTTAGTATTACAAAGATAATAACTCATCTTTATTTGTTAAAATATTTGAATGGGAATATTATAGGCCCTATCACACACCTGGCGCAGTGGGGCACAAGACGCAGCGCAATAGTCTTTTGGTAGTTTCAGCTTGGCGCAAGGGTCGTTTTGAGGCGTTGCGCTATGCTGTTTAAATAGCAATTGCATTAGCGCTCATATGTGCGCTTATAGGCGTTCTGGTCTAAAAAGGGAGGCTTTCTTAGGCGGACCGCTAGCTGGCGCGTTGCTATTTTGAGAAACTATAATAGATTTTTCATTAGACCAAAACTAACCCAGTCTAAACTCTGGCGCAGAGTTGCGCCTCGCTTACGCACTGCTTAATACGCACAAGAGAGCAGGCAAATATCTTATAAATCTTATATAAATATAAAGGATTAAAATATTACGAAACATATTATTTTCTAGCCTACATAAATAAGAAAAACCACTGTTTTTATGTCTTCTTCATCTCAGGAAGCTTTTTCAGTTCATTCATAACAATTTGCTTTTGTATAATGGTATTATTATTAGCAGTATTATTTAATATATCCATATTTATATTTGTTTTATTAAAAACAAGCTTTGATTTGCCCACCTGTCAGGTTTTAGACCATATGGGGCATGGCAGGTGTATTTGGAAATAACTCAGTATTTTGACCACACTTGGTCATTATTGTTCATTTATTCCTTTGCTAGAAATTAGAACTGAATTTAGAAAAAGTTTTGAAACAAATCTTTGCGCTTAACAAACGAAATTAATTATTTATAGGTTATTGATGTCTGTGCTAAAGGTTTCCCTATCCAAAAGCGAAAGTAAAAGTAGATCCATTACCTCTCATTCTCACGCAGTAGATGCTCTGTTTAACAGTTTTCTGTTAAAAAACTGTTAACTGTTAACTGTTTGCATGTGAAATGCTCATTTTTTCCACTTAGACTTACTTTGCGTCCTGTAAATAGCGAATGCGCCCTTGGCGCGACGCAGCTGGGTCTTAAAGGGAATGGGAGATGAGACTCTAACTGGTTTATTCTCAGAACACACCTATAACTCATTAAGAACATAAACTCAACCCTTTTACACCATGTGCCTTGGCGCAAAGCAGGTTTTCCCGTCCATAAATTAGCAAAAATGCGTTCTGACACGCCCTGAAAGCATTTGCACCCTGCGTTTTGCGCTCAGCGCATGGACCGTCAAAGTAGAGCCCTATAAGTCTAGGGAGTTTGAAGTGTGAGTTTTCAAAAGCTTGAATGTGTAATTTGACCGAACAGAGGTAATCATGGTTATTGAGATAATACTAGGCTAGTAGTAGAGAGTAGTAAAGGCTTAACTTCAACATTTTTTCATATGCAGGACAGAAAACCAAAAGTTTGAAAAGAGATTTTTTGGTCATCTGAAGTCTGAATTGATCGAAATTACATTACAAACTTTAATGTAGTGAAATATTATTTAAATTTAAAATAGCTGTCCAAAAATAGTCCTGCTATTCCTAAAATAGCAGTCATTTCTAAAGGTTAAGGTTTAGCTGTAAACTTAGAAATTACTATATTTACATTTTAGCTTTAAAGGGACATGAAACCCCCCCTGTTTTTACACCCAGTTGGAAAAAAGTCAGGAAAGTGGGTGAGTCCAGCTCTGCTTAGGTGAGAGTGTCCAAGGAGGGAAAGAGGGAAGGGTTTGCATAAAAATTGGAGTTTCAGTTTGAGCACGCTGTGATTTTCACAGAGGCAAAACAAACACACAGACTCATGGGAGAAAGACAGTTATATATTTACATGGACATTATAATTTGTCGACTTTAATTGCGATTTGGCACTTTCAGTTACATTCAGGAACACTTCATGCATGTCCCCCATGTCAAACGAGATACTGGATGCGAGGAACTGCTGGAAGAGTGTAGTTTTAATGGAAGGTTTGATACCGCACCTCATTTGGGAGAAAAAAAAAACCCTCCGCATTTCTCGGTAACTAAGATGCACTCGGTAGGTAGCGTCAGAAAGCTGTGTGTATGTATAGACCATCCTGTCACAAAATGCAATAAAAATCCTATACAAGAGTAATAGTTTGATTAAGGTGTTTACATTTCAAGAGCTGCATTTACAGCGGATCTTCCAGCCCATAATATTTTTGTGATATTAACGCGCTGTAAACATAGTAACTAAATCAAGGGATGTCTTTAAAAACCGAAAGAGTACTGCTGATGATACGGCCTAACTTTGCCTCTGAATAAGCATAAACAAAGAACACTGATCACACACTTACCAAATCTGTAGAGAAAGGACAATCAACACCAACTGGAACCACATCTTTTTTAATAGAAGATGAGTGGCAAATCTGGATTTCACCATTTCTAGTTGCAAAAAAACTCTCGTGTAAAAAATGTTTCTTACAAACGTATTTTTGTCGCGCGTTAGCAAAGCACTGTAATCCACACATGAGTCCAGCTGTACTCTCATAGCAGGGAATT
Source organism: Danio rerio (assembly GCF_052040795.2). NCBI lineage: Eukaryota > Metazoa > Chordata > Actinopteri > Cypriniformes > Danionidae > Danio > Danio rerio. Next base: position 28,480,436 of record NC_141033.1, read on the forward strand.
GAGAACAAAACCTTCGTTGCAGCACATTTATAAACACAAAACTGATGACACATGTCTCTAAACATTTCTTCTTCTTCCACTTTTTTTAATTACGGTTGGCAACACAACGTGGCATCTCTCTGCAGTCTGAACACTGTAACAGGTAAAAACATTCGAAAAAAAAACTGTAATAGATAAAAACTCTCGGTCTTCGAAGCTATCATGCAAATTAATGAAGTTGCACCTCACAATAGAGCATGCTGATTGGTTCAAACCAAGTCTTTCTCATATATTAATGCTGAAAACTCAAAGACGTCACTTTTTACCGGCCGATACAGACATCCAGTCTCTATGTAGGAATTTACACAAGGATCTAATCACAGTGATGTAGCTTTAAAATTTGTTTTTAAATCGTAAGAACGAATTTGTTCATAATAAGGCAAAAACAACTAATTTTCACTTTTTAATAAAATATATGTGTCCTAATGGTGTTTTTAGCAGCATGGGACACATATATGACTGTCAACATCAAAAAAAGTGTTTTGGTTTTTCGTGACTCTTTAATTGACCTTTAATTCTAAAATGTATTAAATAAATGTATACAATATAAAATGCATTTGATGGAAATGTATATATATATATATATATATATATAATATATTATGCAGACAAATAAATAAACTGTCTATATATGAACTGATTTCCTAGCACAAAGTATGAATTGACATTATTTACAAATAGTTTTGTAAGTTGTTCCATTTAAAAACTAATTTTTCCTATAATTTGAATGAGAAAATTTTGTACTTACAAAAGAGTAGAAAATGGCCACTTCCCATCAATCCCTACATTTGCTATTTTTTCCCAAAAATCGCAAAGAAAGACATTAAATCACTAAAAGAGATGGGAGAAGATAAAATAACTGAAGAAGAGTCTCTATGTCTCAACACACACACACACATATGCACACGTTAATAACAGGATATTAAAGAGGTGATATAATTAAGCTAACAAGTGAGCAAGTCTGGCTAAGCTGTCTCCTAAGGTCCGATATCGATACATTAGCTTAGACAAGCGCAATGCATTTTACATGGGGCCCTGGGAAAATGATTGATCAAGGCATAATAGCGGGACCCACTCCTCTCCTCTTCCGCCATTAGCCAGGTCAAGCTGGCAGGCCAGTTCGTCTGGGCACAGGTCAGAGCCATGCTATAATAGCTCTGCTGCCATTACCAGTGAAAAACTACCATTAATTAGCATTACACAGCTTCACTCTCTCACACACACACACATACTCTCTCTCTCATTGACTACAGAACGACCAGAGCTCCGGCCTTCTCTCTCAGTGCCAAATGCAGGCACACAGCCATGCTCTCATTTGGACAGATAGAAAGAGATGTAGGGAATTAAGGAGAGAGAGAACGAGAGACCCAGGGTCTGACTGGCTGCCCGCTTGCTACTCCCGTTGGTTTCACTGGCTAATTGAATTGGCTTGTCAACAAAGCCGTTGTCATTCAGTAAGTGAATTTGTTGTATTATTGCGCATCACAGCTGCTGCAAATTGTCTGCTATTTCCTGGAGGCAAAGGCAGCCCCCCGTGTCCTGTCGCAAAAAGCATGAGTTGGTAAAAAAAAAAAAGCCCAAACAAATGAAAGTAAAAACGCTAGATGACATAAACAAACAGAAACAACAGGGGCGCTGCAGACAGAGGGTGTTTGAGGGAGACGGGCAGGTGTAATTGCAGCGCTGTTGTTTCAGCTGGGATTCAGAGCTCACACTGGCACAATGGCTGTGCCCCCTGGCAGCGCTTGTAGGCCTGTCCGTGCCCCTGCTCATTCAAAGAGCTTTATGTTTCTCAATCTGTCCGTCTCGAACATACACGCATACAAATCAGCCGCTCTTTGAGGTGGGCGCTGGGTGTTTTTTTACTGAAAGGTGGACATTTGTTGTTTATGCTGTGCTGGTGGCTATCACAGTTTGTTTTATGCCTATCAGAATCAATGCTATTCTTGTAATCCATGATTGTTCATGATTTTGAACATATTTTGTTTTACTCCTACTGCAAAGTACTAATTATCAGTATTATGTGCAAAAACTAATATGAAAATAAACTTATAGAACCACGAAACCCCCCTGTCTTAGCAGGGTGTTTTCACACCTTTAGTTTGAAAAAAGTCAGGAAAGAGGGTGTTTAGGGGGGTTGTGTCGAGTGGCAAAAGAGGGAATGGTTTGCATGAAAAGGGGAGTTTCATTATGTGCACACTCTGATTTTCAAAGTGGCAACACAAACAGAGGTGCAGGGAAGATAGAAAATGACAACTATATGTTTACATGGACATTAGTAATCAAATTATTTGCCTTAGTCTGAAAAAGACAATAATATAATTAAGGTCTTTACATGAGCTGCTTCTCGAAAGTTCCTTTCATAATCCCATTTTACATGTTATAGCACATAATTCGATTAACCTCATTGCATCATTGCCACACTATCAACATTTCCTCCAGAGTTTAAATTCATGTAATTTCAGGTGTTTCATTCTTAATTTGTGGACTTTAACTGCAGTTTGGCACTTTCACTTTCATTCAGGAACATTTCATGTTCATGCCCCCTATGAAAAATTAGATATTGGATACGAAGAACTGCTGGAAGAGTGTAGTTTTGATGGATTTTTTTAGTACCGCACGCTCTATGGGAGTAAAAAAAAACCTCCGCATTTCTCTGTAAATGCAGCGACTCGGTAGGTGCAGTGAATAGCGTCAAACAGCTGTGTGTGTATATAGACTATCCTGTCACAAAAGAGCTACATGACGGTAATAGTTTGATTAAGGTGTTTACAAGTTTACATTCAGAGAGCAGCATTTACAGAGGATCTTCCAGTCCATAATATTGTAGTGATATTATGGACTGGACTGGTTTACTAACTGTAAACTTAGTAACTAAATCAATTTGACTAAGGTATGTCTTTAAAAACTGAACGAGTAGGCTACTGCTGACGATACTAACTAACTTTGCCATCTGAATAAACATAAACAAAGAACATTGGTGTCTCCTGTCGCCGAACAATTTTTCTTCCACTTGTTTTAATTATGGCTGGCAACACAATGTGGCGTCTCTATGCAATCTGAGCACTGTAACGGGTAAAGCTATCGAAGCTATCATGTGTATTAATGAAGTTGCACCTCATTCACAATAGAGCACGCTGATTGGCTCAAATCAAGTCTTACTCATGAATTAATGCTGAAAACTCAAAGACGTCACATTGTACTTGCTGGTACAGACTTCCAGTCTCCACACTGGAATTTGCACAAAGATCACATGGTCGTGACGTAGCTTCAAAATTTCTTTTCAAATCGGAAGAACGAATTTGCTTTGAATAGCTTTTTAGTGAAATATATGTGACCTAATAGTGTTTTTAGCAACCTGGGACACATATATGACTGTCAATATATCAAAAATTGTGTTTTTGTGTTTCATGACTCAATGACTTCATGACTTTAGGAATAGTTTAACCCTAAATGGAAATTCTTTTACTATTTACTCACCAGTAAAAGATGGAGTGTATTTCTTCTGCTGAACATAAAATATATTTTGAAGAAAGCTGGAAGCCTGCGACCATGGACTTTCATTTGTTTTTCCTTATATGGATGTTTCAGCTTTCTTCAAAATATTTTATTTCATGTTCAACATAAGAAAGAAACTTATTAAGGTTTATAACCACTGCATGGAGTGTAAATAGAGAGTGAATGTTTATTTTAGTATTCATTTTCATCTTGTAGGCCGATACTCCATAAATGGATGATATATGATACTGTTCATCGCAACAATTAAACAATAACAAATCACAAATACAATTTTCTGAAAAATTACATTTACCAATTCCAAAAAAGCAAACAAAAATTATTTTATTGGAATATTAAGAGTTTTTTGTAGGCATTAGCTACAAATACAACCAATTTAAATAAAATATCTAATTTCAAATAATTTATAATAAATATACATTCAAATCAAAATAATTCACAAAATCACTAAAGTGCTAGATTAGATTAAACATCATATTAATTTCATAACAATATTATATAATTGTTTCGTTTGGACCACAAATGTAAAATAAAAAAACAGCAACATTGAAATGCATCCAATACATCTTTATTTTTAACGAATAAGAAACAATGACCAAGCACTTTTAACTGGTACCCAGGTGTGAGAAAGGATATAAGGGTTTTTTTCAGATTGACCTGCAGCCACTTGTAAACCCATCTAGGCCTGAGTGACATGGACATCTCTGTCCTGACCAAGTCTCTGTCATCCTGTACACCACCCGTATCATTCAGTCCCCTGCTGACCACACAACAATGTGCTCAACTTTTAGGTCAGTTCTATAGGACTTTGTTTGTATGTGTGTATGTGTAAGCCTTGCACTAAAACTGAGCAGTCAAATTAATTATTTGAAACTTTAATATGTGGGTGGCACGGTGGCTCAGTGGTTAGCACTGTCACATCACAGCAAGATGGTAGCTGGTTCGAGTTTGCACGTTCTCCCCATGTTCGCATGGGTGCTCCGGTTTCTCCCACAGTCTAAAAACATGCACCATAGGTGAACTGAATAAGTTAAATTGACCATATGTATGTGTGTAAATGTGAGAGGTTGTGGGTGTTTCTCAAAGCTAGGTTATAACATGACGAGTTGCGCTTTATTCTTTCCGCTGTGGCGACCCCTGATAAATAAAGGAACAAAGCCAAAGGAAAATGGATGAATGAACTTTAAAATGATTATTAAACATTTAAAAAATGCTGGGTTGTTTTTACCCTTTGTTTCTTTAAATGTGGGATTAATTTTATTCAATTTAATTTAAAACACTTTTTTTTTAACCCCAATGGATGGTTTTGTTCATATTTGACCCACCACCAAAACAAGCATGCATTTTTCAGTGTACTTAAGAAAAAAAGGTTCCATGAACTCAAAATTGTTTTTATTTTGTCCAGGTGATATTAAAACTTACAATGCTTTGGTAATGTTATATTTCACTAGCGCACATTGTTATTCTTTACGTGTACAATTAATCCATGCAAATAAATGCCTATTTTGGAAATCTTCAATCAAAATCTGACCATATGCTTCCACATTTGGATTGATGGTCATTCTATGCTCATGTCAGTTTGACGGCTTCAGCCACAATATTCTTAATATTTAATTAAGTCTTTCTTACCATTAGTTAGCTTGAATGATGTGCAGAAAGTAAGCCCTGCACCCTACTCAAAATTCCATTTAGTTAGAAGTACATCAACATACTGAAATAAAAGTCTCAGCAACTTCCATTTTACACAGACCTTAAGATGAACCAAAACTGGCTGAGAAGCAGATTTCCAGTGTCCACCCTAAAGTAAGGTTCTGAATTGTTTAGAGGAAATAAGTTTGCACAAATGTTTAGAGTAATCTGAACGTATCATGTTTTACAGTGTGTATAACATCTGATGGCACAGGCTGAGGATTGATTGGATGTTTTCTCCTGCCACCTGAAGTCACTAGTATACGTGCGTGACTTTGCAGTCCACTCTGCCACCGGTGATTTTTGGATGATCAGCTTCAGCAGAAGGCTTTTAGAAGGCCTGCAAGGCCATGGCCTGATTACCGGACACTTACACATTAAGCTGCTGAGGACGACCACATGACACTGCGCTCTCTTTCACCCTCCCTTCTCCATCTCTCTTTCCTCCACCCACATTTTTAACCAGAGTACCCTTGCTCTGGCCTGACAAGGTTACGCCACTATGCAGTGAGTATCTATTGATTTCCATCATCAAAGATCCCTGCAGCCAGAGACGGCTTTGCTGCTTCAGATAACACCCTGTCTTTCTTCTTTAACTCTCTCTCTCTCTCTCTACACACACACACACACACACACACACACACACACACACACACACACACACACACACACACACACACACACACACACACACACACACACACACACACACACACACACACACACACACAAAGAGAGAGAGGAAAAAAAAGAGCCACAGTTGCCTCAGATTTCTGTCTCTAACTTCTCTCAGTTTACATGATGTGTCTTGTCCAGTGTTGAGTGTTATTAGCTTGTCCTTAGGGACTGGTCACCCTGGGGTCACATTAACAGTCATTTCTCTCAAGTGCAGGTTTGTTAATCACTGTAAATGAATTATGAATTGAAAGGCCAGTCTGTTTGCTTAAATATTAAAAGAGAGGGGGGAAAAGCTGTTGGCTTAAACATTTTTATTGTGTGCGTTTATGTTAACAGTTAGTGATTCTGCTGTGTTCTGTCAATATAGATAGAGTGCTGTACTAAAATGTTTCCTGTAGTATACAATACTCATACAATGGCTGCAAGTATGCTACTGATGCTATTTCATTGACTATTTTTAAATATTTCAAGTACAGATAATAATATGACTAGTAATGCTCTATTATAAATACCATGCCAGTATTTGGCGATGTCACTTTGTAAAGCAATAAAAAGTTTCCTGCTCGCAATCAGCCCTGTAATACACCATTGTTGGTTTTACATGGGTGACATCACCATTTTCACAAGTTTGGATTGTAGTAGACTTGGACACACTGAGCCAGCGGTCAGCCATTGAGCCTTGTCAGTCTGTCTCCAGTGTCTGTCCAGCTAGCTTGTTTGGTGTGTTCCACACATTGCCTCTTGTTGGTCTCATTCAGCATGTGGAATTAGCATCAACTGTCAGCTGATGAGAGCACTCTGATTGGTTATTCAGCAACAAATCAGAGCCCAAGTGTGACAGAGTCACAGTCACATCACCTTGCAGCCCAAGACTGAAGCTAAGCAAGTCTGAGCCTGGTTAGTACCCGGATGGGAGCCCACATGGGAAAACTAGGTTGCTGTTGGAAGTGATTTTAGTCTGTCCAGCAGGGGCACTTAACCTGTGATTTGTGTCCTAAACCCCCAATATAGTGAAGGGGAAGCTGTACTGTCAGTGAGTGTCCTCTTTCGGATGAGATGTTAAACCAAGGTCCTGACTCTCTGTGGTCATTAAAAATTTCAATAGATCTTGTAAAGAACAGGGGTGTAACCCCGTTGTCCTGGCCAAATTCTCCTCATCAGCCCTTACCAATCATGCTCTCCTAATCATCCCCATCCACCGAACTATCTATTTTGCCATCTCTCTACTTCATCTATAGCTGGAGTGTGGTAAGGGCACTGGCACTGTTGTCCTGTGGCTGCCAACAAATCATCCAAGTGGATGAGGCACACAGGTGGTGGTGAATAAAGACCGCCCCTCGTGATTGTACAAGCACTTTGGGTGTATGACCAAACACAAAAATGCACTATAAAACGCAGATTAATTATTAATACTTAGGGCATACTCGCACTATGTACAGTTGCCCTAAACCAGGCCAAAGCACACTTGTCCCCCCTCCCATCTCCCCCGACAGCTCGCACTCACATTACATTCGGGCCTGGGCACGCTTACATCATCGATGATGTGCTGTTCAGTAAGCGCTCTCACTAAGCACAGTGGAGAGTTTTTTAGTTATATCATTTTAGTTGTTTGGGATGTGATGACACGTAGACAAATATTTCACCACTTTTGACGCTCATAAACAATCATAAAGTCCTCGTGCTGCAGCAATTATGAGGTTTGCTGAAGGTGCAGTGGTCATGCAGCGAGTGGTTTGCCTCTTTAAAAAACTATGACAGTTTGCGTTCATTGAACAGTAAGAATGATTAATGAACACATATGAAACAGTCCCGTAAAAGTCACATCTCGTCTTCAGTTTCAGGCTCTGGTGCTCTTTGCACTCACACTACAAGCATACCACGCCAAGGCCCAAGTGAACCACGCTCTGGCACACCTCTTCCAACCGGGCCAGGGCCGGCTAAGTGAACCGTGCCTGAGCTGATTCAGAGCATTCACACTTCTCAAACGATCCGGGAAACGGGCCTGGCCACGGTTTGGATAGCATAGTGTGAGTAGGCTCTTACTTACTAGTGAAGTGACATAGCAAATAAACAATTCAAGTCAAGAAGGAATACACAGACAGGGTGGCTGTAATGTAGCGACCTTTCTCAAATATTTGCAAATGATTTGGATTATTAGATTGTAGAACTTAGTTACAGTGAATCCCTCCATGGTGAGTGACAATTACTGTTATAATGGTTCTGAATGCTGTTTTCAGCAAAAAAGTAAATAATTAGTTATAGCATTTATAAAAGATCTAATCAATTAACAGTCAATTTCACCATTTTAAACAACTTATTCCTTAAAAAACTAAAATTTTTGATGATTAAGCTTTTAATGAATTTGAACTTTTAAGTGGAATCCGAACTGAAAATGATTCAAATCTCAGTCCCATAAAGTAAAACGAACGAAAAGGAAACACTTAGAAGAATGAAGAAAATGTGCATTGGGGCGTGGAGATGCAAAGTAAAAAGGTATACCCAAAAGTGCCACCATCCTTGTTTAGAGCTCACAAAAGGGGAGAGAGTGTCCAAATTTAGGTTTAGAAATTATTCATAAGATTTTAAGTCATGGCATCATTCGCTTTTAGGGGAAAATGAGATTTTATTATGCGGTTGCTTATGAGCGACTCCCACCCCAGACAGAGGAATGAATGGCTTAATGCCAAGGCCAATTGAGAGACACTGTTGAGGGCCAGGGGGTAGATTTTCATAAATTATTCATCATTATACAAAATAATCCTTAGCAGGATTGGGAAAGCAGGCTGAAGTGACGGTTGGGACTGGAAGCTGTTTTTTGGTTGGGGAGTGGGAGGGTATTTGAGGATTAGACATAAATATGTCTTTCATAAGATCAAGCTCCAAACAGTCTCCTCTGAATATAGATTTCAATGGGGATGTAATGCAACGGTCATCATGGCCCTGTGTCTTGTGGACACACGAGCCCTAGATGAGGAGCGTGAAGATGACCCGATTGGGATGAGCGCTGTCTCTGAGAGATGCCCCCCTCCGACTGGAGCCCCAAATTCAGACACTGTGCCTGAGAGACCAGACACTTCATCAAGACCCGGGGTGAGACCCAGACACACCCCGCCATATACAATCGCATGGACACACACTTACACACGCACACACCAGGGCACACCCTCACATGCAATCATGCACACACAGACATGTCATGCATAAACTACATAGACAAACCCTGTAAACAGCTACATGTATGTTTAAATAAGAGAAGGGGACCAAAAGAATGAGATCTATTCCAGGGTGGCATTTACAGGATTTTACAACTAATATTGGAAAACTTTAATGTGTTTGGGCCATTTATTGAAAATACAGTCTTTTTAAAAAGCATAACAATTAAGTTATCCTAGTTACAGATCATTGTAGCTACAATTAATTTTGCACACAATTACATGCAACTAACCCTAAACTTAACCCACCCTCTAAGCCTAACCATATAGTAAGCACATGTAATTAGTTAATAATACTTGAATATTTACTGAATAGATAAATGAATAGACACCTTGAAATAAAGCACATAAAGCTTGTGCGTATTTCGTGTTCATTTTACATATGTGTGCCATCTACTGGTCTGGCATTCACAATAAGTTGTATTTAAGCTTCATAAAATGTTGATTATCAACCTCAGGAGAACAAACCGAATTTTCTATGAGCTGATTTGTTTTGTATTGATTTTTCAAAATGGCTTTGCATATTTTTACAACCCCATTTAAAAAAAAATGTCTTTGTGTGAAAATGAAACCTGACAGAGCTTCTATACATATTTTAATAATTTGCTACAATTAGCTGCACTGAATAATTGACCTGACAAATGCAGTCAACTCTACAATTTGTGTGCAAATTGATAAATGAGGTTCTCGATTTGTCTTGCTGTTATATTGTGGAAAGAGTGCTTTTTTTTGCATTCCCTACGATGTTAAGGATTTACACAGGTCAGTAGCAAATAACATTTTGTTCATTAAAATGTATTATTTATAACCAGCACCATATATAATCCGAATATTGGTTAGCTTTCTCAAAATATAGATTATATTTACTGGAAAAAAGTTGGAAAACTTTAAAACTTATGGAGAGATGAATGACATATCAATGCAAACATATATGCACAATGTGATATGCTTTTAATGCTATAGTATTGGTTTGCAGTACATATTATATACTGGTAAGCATCTAAACAATTAGTTGGTGTACCTAGAATTTATTAAAATAGTAAAGAGGCACCAAATTAGTGGAATGTGTCTACAGGTCTTCAGTGTTTTAGTATGGAATCCAGGAGGGTATGAAAATCCCTCCTCTGGATCTCAAGGACACAAACAAAAAGTTACTCTTATTAACACTGCAATCTAATTCAATTTGAAGCCATCTGCTACTGCCAGCATGCAAAGGCACACAGAGAAGCATCACCCGTTCCCTGATGAATCCTCAAGTGGGAAAGTGGGAATGTCCTTCAGTTGTTACTCAGAAGCTAATGGACTGTACACGTTATCATGGATGTTTAAAAAAGAAAACAAGTTCAAACAAGCATTTGTTTCTTCGTTTCTTCGTTCTTAGTCTCTTACTTCACACTGAAAAGATGATTTTCTATGTTGGTCCAGATTACCTGGTCAACCAGCATCCAAAACACAAAATAAAAAACTGATTGATTGCAACAGGTTGTTTTCTTCAAAACTGAGGCTATACTAAACACTATGTAGACTACAGTTTCTGCCTTTTTTAATATTTCACAAAATAAAGTAACTTGTTTTCAGGGGTACAAAAAACATCACAGAAAAAAAATACACTTTTGCAAATATTTACATAGAATTAGTAAGAAACAATTAAACAATTAAACAAGAAATATAAAAATTTTCTTCAGTCATCTTCAGTCATCTTCAGTCAGAGAACAGTGCATTTAACCTTCAGAAAATGTTGATTATCAACCCATGAGCTCATTCATTCATTCATTCATTCATTCATTTATTCATTTATTCATTTATTCATTCTCTATTCGGCTTAGTCCCTTTACTAATCTAGGGTTGCCACAGCAGAATGAACTGCCAACTTATCCAGCATATGTTTTTATGCAGCGGATGCTCTTCCAGCTGCAACCCATCACTGGGAAACATCCATACACAGTCTTTCACTATGGACAATTTAGCTTACCCAGTTCACCTGTACCACATTTCTTTGGACTCTGGGGGAAACCAGAGCACCCGGAGAAAACCCACGCGAACATGGGGAGAACATACAAACCCACACAGAAACTCCAACTGACCCAGCCAAGGCTCAAACCAGTGACCTTCTTGCTGTGAGGCGATTGTGCTACCCACTGCACCACTGTGATGCCATTTAGCATTTATTTTGTTTTTGTATCATAACAAACATATTTTTTTGTATTTCAGATACGAGTTAAAATTTACCTTTGTATTTTGTGAAAATTCAGCTGTTTATGCTGCAAAATATAACATTTAATTATATAACTTTTACTTCATAGTTGTCTAGGGCCAAGTGAAACCCTCTGTAAATATTTTTGTTTTCTTTATTCTAAAAACAAGATCATTTAAAAGTTACTATTTAAATAGTAACTAAATGATTTTAAATTTAAAATAATAATAATAATAATAATAATAATAATAATAATAATAATAATAATAATAATTAATATAAGAGTGATTTGTGAAGGATTATATGACTCTGAAGAAAATTAATCTTTAAAATCACTGGGATAAATTATTAAATTAAATTATAAACTACTTTTGTTATTTTATAGTGTAATACCATTTCACACTTTTACAATTTGTACTGTATTTTTTATTAAATAAATGCAGCCCTGGTGAGCAGAAGAAGCTTGTTTTAAAACATTTAAAAATCCTACTGACCCCAAACATTTGACTTTACATTATACAAGTTAAATATTAGATTTTAAAAAAATCATAATTTTGTGAGGTCAGGCAAAACCCTCTGTACATGTTTTTCTTCTCTTTTCTTTTTTCCCCTTAAAAAGATGGCAGATCATATAAAATGTACTATCCTGTTGCCATAGCCATACTTTTTTATGGCATATGAAATCATGCCATGTGTTGTAATGGTCATCAGAAAAAAAGCCTTATCAAAACCAGGTGCTGAAAATCATCTCGTTTCAAAGTGAGTGTGAACCCTGCTGCTCAGATATCCGCTTGTGTTCATCTTCACACAAGAAGACCTTACACATCTGGTGGCCTGAAATACCCTCTCCCTCCCACCACCACCCCAAACCAAAACCAAAAAAAAAAAAAAAACTCCATGAAGAACAATGTTCACTGATGGAGAATTTAGCATTGGAGCCAGTAAGCGGCTTTTAGTCCTGAATCAGAGTGATAATTCTCCCCTGTCACCCATCGCACAGGGTTGTAATTACTGTCCCTCTTGTGTGAAAGGCCTGGACTGATCAGTCTCCCCCCGTCGGCTCACCTCGTCTCTGAAACTGTGAACAAATGGCCTGAGAGAATCCAGAGCTCCTGTGGCCTGCTAAAGGGCCCTTGATTTATGAAATTACTGCAAACATGATTGAGGTGGTGCTGATGATTATTGTAATAATAGAGCCACTTGATGAAAAAGAGTCAGCGCTAAACTAGGCATACCTAATGAGGACTCGCAGATTGGGGGATGCTTGTGCGAAAAGTGTTTTACATGAGAATGAGTGTGTCAGTTCCCTCTCTCTTTCTCTTGCTCGCTGTAAGAAATCGGGAAGTAGTTTGGCTGGGGCGAAGCGAATACAATGCGGGAACTAGCAGCGTAACTGTGCAGCCCCTTCCCCCAACTTAGTTTACCGCCAAATTCAACTCCCATCATCACATTTTCAGCAGATTAGCATGTTCGGCAAACATTTGAACCCTGAACTTCTCAAAGAGCGATGACACTATTTGCGGATGGCATTGGTTTAAAGTTTCTTTTCATTGAGGATTAATAATAATAATGATACTCAGTTAAAATATTTGGGGTAAAAATACCTATAATAATTTTCATCCAATGCACTGGGTTATTTTGATTAAATGTTATTTGTTCTATACTGGTATTACTATTGATACTATTACTGGTACTACTATTAATTTTAAAATTATGGCTGTTTAAATAAACAACATACAGTTTTAAAAAAATATTGAAAATGCTTTATTTCTATTACATTTTAAGTTCCAGCTTAAAATAGATATGGCTATGAAGTGCGTGTTTTTATCATCAATAATTAAGAGTGCTGGTGAAATGTATTTAAAAGCCATGACACGAAGAGATAATTTGATAAAAAACAACAATATTGTTGTGTTAGAGCTTAAATAAAAATTATAACAGAAAAACAACATTTTGTAGGCATATTAATACAGCTGTTCTGTATTAGTTAAATTAGTTGACTGTTGAAATAATTTTTTTTAAATCCAACTGGTTGAGTTATTAAATAAATAACCCAATAAAGGTAGAAAATAACCCAACAAAGCACCAAATATTTAACCCAACTGGTTGAGTTATTAATAAATAATTAAATAAAGGTTAAATATAATTCAAAGCACCAAATATTTTTAACTCAACCATTGGGTTAAATGAATAACTCGTTTGATATAAATAATAAAGTTTTTTAGAGTGTAATAATAATAATAATAATAATAATAATAATAATAATAATAATAATAACAATGGGCGACATAATAATAATAACAGTGGTGCAGCAGTGCTGTCGCCTCACAGCAAGAAGGTCGGTGGTTCGAGCCTCGGCTGGGTCAGTTGGAGTTTCTGTGTGGAGTTTGCATGTAATCCCCACGTTCGGGTGGATTTCCTCCGGGTGCTCTAGTTTCCCCCACAGTCCAAAGGCATGCGGTACAGGTGAATTGGGTAATCTAAATTTTCCGTAGTGTATGAGTGTGAATGAGTGTGTATGGATGTTTCACTGAGATGGGTTGCAGCTGGAAGGCCATCTGCTGCGTAAAACGTATGCTGGATAAGTTGGCGGTTCATTCCGCTGTGGCGACCCCAGATTAATAAAGGGACTAAGCCAAAAAGAAAATGAATGAATGAATAAATAATAATAATAATAATAATAATAATAATAATAATAATAATAATAACACTTTTCAAAACCAGTGCAATTTTTGTTTCAGAAAACATTTAAAATGCTTACAAATGTAATTATTAAAAATACAGTAAAACAGTCATATTGTACAATTCTATAATTTAATTTTATGTTTTTTATATTTTATATTTTTTATAATTTTATTTAATTATATTATTTTTATTTAATTTTAATATTTTATTAATTCATTTTATTTAATTTTCATATTTTTTTATTTTATTTTATAATTTAATTTAATTTTGTTTTTATTTCATTTTATTATTTTATTTTATTATTTTTATTTTATTTTATTATTTTATTTTATTTTCAACGTCACTGTTAATTAATTTGTCCTTGGTCATTGAAGATGTAATGCATATAGTTAAATAAAAAGATAATATATTGTCATGAAGAATAAGGCATTAATATGTGTGTTTTACAAGTACTATTGAGCAGCCAATGGGCTAATAATAAGCATATATCCCATTGGAAAACTAAAAAAAGTCAAATGAGTCTGAGAGACAAATAGAAAATGCCAACTATAACTTTGTTCAATGAAATCCTGACTAAAATCATCACGCTTATCAAATAGAAGTCAAGAAAGAACGATTCACCAATGTGGGCTCATACAAGACTCCCCAAAAACCTGCTGAAGCTCATCCCCAAGGCTTGTCTGCACCGCATCCTGCATCCTCCAGCACCCCCTCCTGCCAGGACTCGCTGGACCAAGCAGAGCGGCTGCGTGTTAAGGCTATTGAATAATAGTGACCTTTAATAAAGAAGGGGATCCCCAGACTTCTTTCCCAGACACGCACTGACCTTTCAAACCAGACGAGGGCCCGGGAAGGAGGGGTGAGGGGCAGGGTTCAGAGGGGGGGAGTGGGGGTCCTCTAGGGTTTCAGACTGTGGACTTTGAACTGGCTAGTCCCCGCTGTCCTGTTGTGTGTTTCACTCTGCCAGGGATCTCTCTCATCCCCTCCTCTTCCCCCCTCTGGTTTTTATTGTGTGCGGGGAGTGTTCTGCATGCTGAGGCCTGAGCTGCCGGGCCTGAACCCTTGCTAATCAATTTCTCTGTGAAGACGAGTTCAGAGGCAGGACGAAGAATGCAGCCGCGCTCTCTGACATCACTGGCTTTGACACTTGTGTCATTTCAGACAACGCTAAAGGATTACACCAAACAAGAGTGAAGACGCACAAGGGAGATGGTGGTGAATCCGAACTCCGCTTTGTTTCACGAGTGCCCCGGCCCGTGAAAAAATAAACAAGAGAAAAAACAAAGTCTGTCGCCTGCGACACCTGACACTGAATGCTAAACTGTCACTCCGCCCCAGCCATTCATTTTGAAAATGCTGAAGTGGGTTGCCATGTCCTTTTGTTATCTTCCTCTCTCAGACAAAACAGCCCTGCGCACTGTACACTGGCCCTTAATGAATACCTATTGTCCAAACACTTCAGCTAGCTCAAACAGCCATTTAAGATGCCCATGAAAAAGTGGGCTGGAGATAAAGCCTCGGGTCTGCGTGACATTCCCTTCTTGAAAAAGAGGTAAGCTCCTTCAGACGACGCAGACACTGAAGGTCATGTGAAGGTTTTCTCTCCCCACATATCAGCCACTGGGAACAATGGCATGCATACGAGCTCTAGGAACCATCTTGTTTGCTCTGACCTATAAGCAATACTTTATTTACCGCTAAAGTTGTCATTGAGTAGAGCATATCATTTTGGGTTTCTATCTATAGCACATTGTTATTGCTGTCGAACAACATGATGGTTCCATTCAAGAGGATGAAACAATCAAGACAGAACGGTTCCCATGGGAAAGAAAACTAATGACATCTCTTTAATGTCTTGAATGTTTCTCCCATACATCAATTTAAAAGAACTGGAGAGCAAATGGAGGAGTTTCTCTCAAGAAAAAGACATCAGTAATCAGATGTCTCGTATAGAGATTTTAAATATCTGAAATTTCACCACAAAACTTTGAGCCTGTGGCATCCACATTCCCTTTTATAGCATTATACTGTCAACAACTGTGATTAGTTTTATTCTTCTTGAAGAATTTACAAGCAAAGTCTGAGATACAAATTTGATATTTTAATGAAATAGTACTCTCTCTAAAAGAGTTCTAAAAGATCAACGCTTGAAAAATGTGGGTTACAATAAAATAAGGTCACTCTAGAGGTCTTTATCCGAATATTCAAGTATATTTGACATGGGTGATATTCTGTTTGATAAATACATGGCAGCTGGAATTTCTTTGTACTTGATTCATGCCTGTGCAGCTGTGCTCTAGTGTGTTCCTCATATGGTGCGAAGGTCTTTGACAGTTTATTTCATACTGTATGCATGAGATTCCTCCGACTGACCTTAGTCAACTAATAAAATGTGTATATTAGTGTATGTATGTGAGTTGTCTCTCTCTCTGTGTGTCTTTGTGTGTGTGTATTACTTAAATGTCTGTTCTGGGAGGGTTAGTTTATATAGTATAGTATAGTATAGTATAGTATAGTATAGTATAGTATAGTATAGTATAGTATAGTATAGTCGTTTTTTTAAGGTATCACCAAAAACCTTCCTGCAGTATTTAACAAGGTTATTTCATGGTATAAATATAAAAATCTGAATGTTCTTTTCAGGTTCTCTTTCAGTTGTGAAACATGTGCCATCAGATTAACAAAGTTTTCCCACAAATTTCCCACAAATTCAAGGGTCAATTTTACACTATTACACACTCACCGGCTACTTTATTAGGTACTCCTGTCCAACTGCTTGTTAACGCAAATTTCTAACCAGAGATGGTAAAGACGATCTGCTGCAGTTTAAATTGAGCATCAGAATGGAGCAGTAAGGTGAATTAATTGACTTTGAACGTGGCATGGTTGTTGGTACATGGCATTGAGCATTGTGTCAATGCCACAGCATACCTGAGCATTGTTGCTGACCTTGTCCATCCCCTTTATAACCACAGTGTACTCATCTCTGATGACTACTACCAGCAGGATAACACGCCATGTGATAAAGCGTGAATCATCTCAGACTGGTTTCTTAAACATGACAAGGAGTTCACTGTACGCAAATCACCTCCAAAGTCACCACATGCCAATCCAATAGAGCATCTTTAGGATGTGGTGGAATATCATGGATGTGCAGCTGACAAATCTGCAGCAACTGTGTGATGCTATCATGTCAAAATAGACCAAACTCTCTGAAAAATATTACCAGTACCTTGTTGAACCTATGCCACAAAGGAATAAGGCCGTTCTGAAGGCCTTAGTACTAGTAAGGTACTAGTAAGGTGTACCTAGTTAAGTCACCAGTGAGTGCATTTACTACTAGATCTTGCATCAGATTTTTTTTTATACATTTCTTTTTTTCACAGCTGAGCATTTTAATTAAATCTTCCATTTCTGCTGTGCTTAGGAATGAAGTAGCTATTTAGAGCCCATTCGATCAGTAACAGTTAAAAATCTTTCTGCAACATTCTGAGGTGAAAACAAAATGCAAAATAAGACCTATCATATAAATAACACAATGTGGCCCCAGATTTGATGCAAGTTATTTTGCTAGTTTCAGCCCAGCACAAATATAACTTTCATGTCCTGCACCATGTTGTTTACATGATAAATGCAATTGTGCCCATTTCTGTGCCCATTTTTACTATTTTGAGGCAGCTGGCCAACTAAAAACTGATCTAAAGTCAATGGCACGTTTTTTCTTTTTTTATTTTAAGAGTGTTAGTGATATGTGCCTGTAGGTATCTCCCCAATATGCTTACACACTGCCTATTACACAAACAAACAAACAAACAAACAAACAAACCTAAATAAATAAACGCAGACCATTTTTCCTGTCCTTAAAATAGCACAAGAGAAATTGGGCACACCCTAAGTGCACCTGTGCCGTGCACTTTACACCATGTGCTTAGATTGTTAAAAAAGAGCCCCATTTACTCTAAAATGTTATTATTGTTTCCCCCTAAAATAACCAAATATGAATTACTGAATGCTCTTTGTTCCTGCTCTTTATCATCACCATCATCATCTCTAAATATGTTTTCTCTCTCTCTCAGAGAACTGACCGGCCATCAGTGGACCGCTGTCAGCTCAAGGACACCTCTCCACCCCTCATGCAGTTTTATTTTAAAAAAATCAAAGCATATTGACTAAGAAAAATAATAACAGTAACATTTTCTCTCCCTCCTAGCGCCTGTCTGGTAATAGGGGTAAATCTGGCCCACTATCCTCACCTCGTCTAATTGCTTGCAGCATGACAATTGAAATGGAGAGAGGAGAAAATCTCAGGCTGTATTGATCACATATTGGCCTCTATTTCATCAAGCATCCCCTCGCTCTCCTCCTCGCATCTCCCAATTTACACCCTTGATTCGAGTAGCTGTGTATGAGTGTGCTTGTGTGTGAGAATGTATGAGTGTGTGTGTGGGTGAGTTTGATCCCTGATCAATATCTGTCCCCTTGTGAGACCCTGTCTAGCCAGTTTCCTCCTGCTCTTTGGGAGTCTAATGAGTGGCCTTGCCATTGTAGGACAGGGTCTTCGGCAAATGGCCAGGCCTTGAGCGTCATCTTAGAGAGGGGGTGAGACCTGTGACCTCAGACCCTTTACCAAGGTCAAAATCAAGATGGCAGATGTAGCATGTTTTGGAATGTATTACATGGCATACCAAAATACCAAATGCAGGGTGCTATTTGAATATAAAACATAAAATCTAATTTTTCTATTTGTTTTAAAACATTCTTTTTCTTCACAATACTTTTTATTATGATTCAAAAGTTACTATAAACAAGTGTCAATTTACACAATTTCCAAAATATATCTAGAGCTTTGTACAAAAGAGATCACTTAAAATGTTGCAACATTATGGGAAAGCTATTTTCCTTAAAGAATAGTTTACCATCTTCCATAAAAATATTAAGCGTAATATTAAACAGTTCATTTATTCATTCATTTTTTTTCAGCTTAGTCCCATTATTAATCTGGGGTCGCCACAGTGGAATAAACCACCAACTTATCCAGCATGTTTTTATGCAGCGGATGTTCCTCCAGCCGCAACCCATCTCTGGGAAACATCCACACACACTCATACACTACGGACAATTTTAGCTTACCCAATTCACCTGCACCGCATGTCTTTGGACTGTGGGGGAAACCAGAGCACCAGAAAGAAACCCACACAAACGCAGGGGCAACATGCAAACTTCACACAGAAACGCCAACTGACCCAGTAGAGGCTCGAACCAGCGACCTTCTTGCTCTAAGGCGACAGCACTACCTACTGCGCCACTGCGTTGCCTTAAACATGTCTAATATTGATAATAATGAGAGATATTTCTTAACCACCAAATCATCATATTAGAATGATTGCTATAAAAGGAATATTTTACATTTTAGTATATACTGAAATATAAAGTTTTTTAAAATTTAATAAAGATATAAAAATTTGCTGAAATCTAAATATACAGATCATTCATTCATTTTCAGTTGCTTTTCCATGACTGATCCAAAGCTTACAACCACAGGTGAGAGTAGGAACGTAGATTGACCGGTAAATCGAGAGCTTTGCCTTTCGGTTCAGCTCTTTCTTTACCAAAAGGATCAGTACATTGACCGCATTACTGCTGCTGCTGCACCGATCTGCCTGTCAATCTCACGTTCCATCCTTCGCTCACTTGTGAACAAAACCCAAAGGATCTTAAACTTCACCTGGGGTAAGGACTTTCCTCCAACCTAGAGATGGCAAACCAACTTCTTCCGGTGAAGCCCCATGGCCTTGGACTTGAAGGTGCTGATTTTCTTCCCATCCACTTCCCACTATGCAGCAAACCGCCCCAGTGCATGCCAATAGAACAACATATATATGTATACATCGTCACAGAAACTGGCTCTTGGGACTTTACAGATTAAATAAATAAATAAATGGATATTAAAAATATTTTAATTGAATATTACTAATATTAATATTAATATTATTTTAAAGATTTTATAACTATTTATTTTAAGTCTATTTAACCATATATATTTTTAAAATAACTTAATTCAACACTTAAATTTTTAAGCAGTACTGTAAGTATACATACAGTCAAGACTGAAATTATTCATACCCCTGGCAAATTCTGACTTAAAGTTTTTGTTTAACTTCAACAGCCAATTAGAATGATTTAAAATGACAATTAAAGCATTTTTAGTTATTCTGGGTTGGTGGAATATTTGATTATTTTCATGAGTCTTGTTTGCATTCAGCATATAAATCTATTGTACATCTTATATATCTATATACACTTTATTTAGTTTGGATTGCTGTGATCACTAGATGGCTGCTGTTGCTTTATTGTCTTCATGGCTGTGAGATTGCCAGCATGTGACATCAGTTGAGAAGCTAATGAGGGATACTTTAAAGCCAGCTTTCCTTTCTTTTCTTTCCTCTTTTTTTTTGGCCACTGACTCATTAAAGCTGGCCTATTCTTTAACCGGTGTCTTGATGCTGCTTTTTTTTAAACATCCTCTGTGCCCTGGTTTGACTTTATGGTGTATCTCCTAAGCTGTTGGATTATCTTTATCCTGCACTTTCTCTCTCATTCGCTTTCTCTTTCATTTTGCCGGTGAGATCCAGGAATACATTTCTAATCAGATGTCAGGGAAAAAAAAGAAGGAGAGTGAAAGATAGAAAGGAAAAGAATGACTAATTGAAGCGAGGGATTTCTCCTGATCTGTGCTCGGTCGGCTGTACTTACAGCTCAGTCAACTTGCCCTTCATTTCCATGCCTTTATCTGAGAGCCGAAAGAAGAACGCTTGCCGTCTCTGGAACATTCTGCTCTTTCGCTGTTCACACTGATCCTACAGCTGTGAATGTCACCCGTAGATACAGCTCTGTCCGCTTGAGTTGCTTTAAAGGCAACTTGGAAACACTATTTTCATTGCTCTTTTTGAAATAAGTTTTTTTATGCAGACGTAGTTTAACGTTCACAAATGCAACGATCTCTTCCATGTCCAGCACATTTATGTAAAGTAAGCTGCAAAAATGGCTCATTTAGAAATGTGCATTGCATTGTCACATTCATGAGCACATTAAATAACCACTCATGTTTACACATAAATTCCTATTCAATATACTGTAGTGTCAAGCTGACTCTAAAGCAGTTTTAGGCTGATTTCTCCCAAATCAATTCATTCTTTCATTTTCCTTTGGCTTAGTCCCTTTATTCATCAGGGGTTGCCACAATGAAATGAACCACCAACTTATCCAACATATGTTTTACACAGTAGTGGAAAATAGTCATTCACACACACTGTAAAAAACAAACAAACAAAAAAGAAAAAGAAAAAAAAAACTACGTAAAATAATGGGCCTTGAATAACAAAGATTTACTTAAATGTAAATTTCGGGTATATTTCTGTAATTCAACCTCTGTTATTTTACAGTACATTTCTGTAATTTAACAGCCGCTATTTTACGTTTTTTTTTCTGGCACATCAGATATCGGAATTAAACCGTAAAATTACATATTTTTTTTTTACAGTGCAGATACACTGTCAATTCACCTATGCCCGGATGTCTTTGGACTGTTGGTAAAACAAGAACACCTAGGAACACACAGGGAAAACATGCAAACTCCACATAGAAATTCCATCTGACCCAGCTGGGACTCAAACCAGCAACCTTCTTGCTGTGAGGCAACAGTGCTAAGCACTGAGCCACCGTGTCACCATCCAAATTAATCACTTTTAAAAACTAGAGAAAGAAAGGTTTCTGATGTTCAGCGAAGACTATTAAAAATTACAACAATGGTTTCAAGAAATGGTAACCACAAACTTACTATGGTTTTGCTGCACTAACTAGTTTTATTAGTTACTTGCAGTAAAGCTGTGGTAATACAACTAATAATTAATTTTTCTTTACTGAAATTAAACTAAAAACACACAGAAAAACAGAAGCGAAAATTGCATCAGTTTTGTACCTGAAGAGTGTAGAAAACAGTTAGCATGCTAGCTAAAAAGTATAAACATTACCTGTTTAAATGTCAGTGAAAATCTGCAGTTTGACAGGATTTGAGCTGCTCTTCCAGGTCTGATCATCTTAATAACATTTTTTAGTGAGTGATTCCTCACTACTTTCAAACTGTGAAGGCTGTGTCAGTGAAATATGCTTGTGTGTCAGATATGAGGATGTAAGGCAATGTGTACATTTTCAGCTTGTGTAATGCAGCCAGAGTTCTTAATCTGCTAAGATTTCAAAACACCTGTAAGGCCAGCTTAACATGGTTCATCTTAATCAACGATATAATGAACAATGCCAATCATAACATGGTTTTAAAATTAAAATTCATATTATCTTTCTGTGCACAAACCTCTTTTCTATCAGGCCCTTAAAATTACATATAAATGACTTAAAGTAGTAGATTTGACTTTTATATATTTTTCAATCTTCCTTTCTTTCAGCTCAAACCCGTCTGGCCGTTCTCCTCTGACCTCTGCTATTAGCAAGGCATTTGCTGGGCTGTTGTTTTATTGTCAGAAAAATAAATTAAGGAGAGCCAAACAACAACAACAGCAACAACAATAAACTACTAATTATTCAAGTAAACAGTACACACCACCTTTTACAACATACTTTGCTACCTGGTTTTCACATTTTAAATGATGTCACTGTATGTTGACCACCTGTGTTCACACACATTATAAAATGGAGTATACTCTGAAAGGCTGCATGCTCAAAGTGTAATGAGCTCTGAAACTGAATACCTTGGGCCGAAGTTCTGAGTTCCATGATAAAAAAATTGGAGTGGATTGGATGAATACAGTGTGTCATTAAGGCAGAAAGTGCTGTAAGAGAATGAATGAAAGGGGGAAGACTGCAGAGGAAGGTCTGGTCATTCTTCTTCAGTGTTGTGTGGGTAGAGAGAGGTCGGCCGGTCTCCTCTGATAAGGCAGTTCGTGGAAATCTGAAGGGGTTAGCCGTTTTTTTGCTTCTCTCTCTTTTTTTCATCACTTCCTTCAGCATAGTTACCCAAGAGGCCATGGTCAGCTATGACAGAGTGATAAGGAAATAAGGGGTCTGATAAACGTGTGTGCGGAGGCCGCTGGGAGTTCAGTCTGGGAGGAGAGAAGCCAGCAGAATAAACAAAGCAGTGCCCTGCTCTCTGTTAAAGAGATTAATTGCAGTGGTGACACCTTTGCCATTGACAGGCATCAACAAGGAACTTGTCTTTGACTCTGTCTCATTGTGGGGAGGAGCGGCATGCGTGTTAGTTCATTGAGGAGCCCCGTCTCACTGCACTGGGAGCAGATGCTGCTCATTGGCAGGCTTTCAAGCCCTTTTATGAATGTTAAAACTCACATATCAAAAGAGCCTCGCGACAGCTTGACAAGTCTTACAAAGGTCCCAGATATTAAAAATTAATATCTATTCATTATTGCCCACAGTTGATTCAAAGTCATGGTTGGATGCATGGAGATTTCCACCAGGTTTCTCTCTAGCTGTTCGGAGATTTTCAGGTAGGAGCAGCAGCAATTCATGATTTTCAAAAGAGTGTTTTCATTAAAACAATAAGAAAAATAATGCTAACATTATTCTTTCCAAAACTGTATAAAACAAACGATCTTCATGGTGTCTGCGTCACGACAAAAAACAACAAAGGATAGATTACTACAAGGTGTTACTTAATGCATAACAACCAATTGTAAATTGGCAAATGATGTTTTGGTCCTACTTTATATTAAAGGTGGCTTTAACTACTATGTATTTCATTCATTCATTTATTTTCCTTTGCCTTAGTCCCTTCATTATTCAGTCGCCACAGAGGAACTACCAACTATTCAAGCATGGGTTTTATCCAGTGATGCCATATCCTTCCAGCTGCCATCAAGCACTGGGAAACACCCACACACTCTCATATTCACACTGATAAACTACAGGCAATTTTGCTTATTCAATGTCTTGTATACCCAAAGGCATGCCTTTGCACTGTGGGGGAAACCAGAACACCCGAAGGAAACCCAGGCAGACATGGGGAGAACATGCAAACTCCACACAGAAATGTCAACTTGTTCAGCTGGGACTCAAACTAGCTGTTAGGCTACAGTGCTAACCACTGAGCCACCGGGCTGCGCCCAATATGTGTGTATTTGAATAATAATAATAAAAAATACAATGTATTTTCTGTTTATAATGTATTACAGAACACTTCTGCTGCTGCTGAGGTAGGATATGGGTGAGGTTAAGTAGAGATTTGGTATATGGGTAGGTTTAAGGGTGATTTAAGGTGAAAAGGATGGCCAACGGTGTTATTAAAAATGTAATTACAAAAATTAGTTACAGATGTAATTATCATACATCCAGGTATTTAATCAATTGTAAGTACACTGCAAAATCATGTATTTACACAATAGTTACATTGTAACAAATGATTAATTGCAATGTAAGTACATATTAGTTAATGCCACTTAATATAAATAATTTCTATTATTCATTCATTCATTTTCTTTTCGGCTTAATCTATTTATTTATTAATCTGGGGTTTCCACAGCAGAATGAACCGCCAACTTATCCATTATATGTTTTACACGGCTGGGAAACATCCATACACACTCATCCACACACATACACCACGGACAATTTAGGTTACCCAATTCACCTATACCGCATGTCTTTGGACTTGTGGGGGAAACTGGAGCACCTGGAGGAAACCTACGCAAACATGGGGAGAATATGCAAACTCCACACAGAAATGCCAACTGACCCAGCCGGGGCTTGAACCAGTGACTTCTTGCTGTAAGGCGATTGTGCTAACCACTGTGGCACCATGCTGCTTTTTTCTATTATTGTTAGTGTAAATAATAAATTACAATTGCACATTCTTTTTCTCATATCCATTAAATAACATTAACAGATACATTTCTTTAAATCAATGTTTGCATTAGTGTTGAACTTAACATGAGCTAAGATAAATAAAGGCTTTATTGTTAACTAATTTAGTGAACTCATGCTTAAAACACATGCTACCTTATGCTGGTTTCATATGGCTTTAAAAAAAAAAGATTTTCAAGTTTATAAGACAAATGTTTGCAATAATTTTAAAAAATCTCACATTTCATTTAATGTAGTTGGTCACATGACATACTTTACCACATTTTTAAAAAGGTTTTTTCTCATTTTCAAAAGTGAGAATCATGTCACTGATGCTTTCGTAGTGCGTGATGTAGTTCAACTTTAAACTATCACTATTTTTCTTGAAACCCACCGAAAACGTTTGTCTACATGAGTTCTTTTGAGATGCTTCACTCTGAAAGTAAAACATGCCCTCAGGACATCTTGGCAAAAAAGTCAAACAACTGGAGGAATACAAAGAATGACTTATATCTTCCTTTTTCATGTCCCGCACTTTTCAGCAGCCTCTTAAAACACTTTCCTCTTATTAAATACGATGGAGTCTGGTCGCTGCATATGGTGTTTATTTTCACTCTCCGGCCTGTAAGAGAGTCAGGAGTCCGCTCTCTCTCTCTGTGAGGGGGTTGGTGTGGTCACAACCATGAGAGACTTTAGCCGAGAGGCTGTCTGTTTGATGGAACCACTGGCCCCTGTTTCCTTCCTTCCCTTTCAGGGCAGCTTGCACGGTCATATTGGCTCTTCTGCTCGATCTATCCCCCACTGCCAGTACCTCCTCTGGGGCCAGTTTCGTTTAAGCTGTCCTTTCGACACTTGGCTGAGCATGGTGGTCCGTGCAGACCCGTCTAGTTCCTGATTCTCAGAAAAGAGAACACCTGTGTTACAATAAATGTCTCAAAATAAACCTCAGGCCCACCAGCCAGTATCAAATGCAAAACAGTTCCTGATCTGCGTGGTGGCTTCCTTCTAGAAAATGAAGGTCATGTTTTATGAGAAATGCGTGGCCTTAATATTCACTGCTGGAACTTGAAAATGTCTCCTTTGACATTGACGTATTTCATGCGTGGCCAGGAAGTAAACCTCCAGATAAGGTCTTGAAGCGAACAGTGTCATTTCAGACCTTTCAGAGTCATACCAAATGACTTTAGCAATGCAAAAACCCCATAAGAGTTTGACTGCATTTAAACTGCTCAATTAACTAAATATGAAATGTATTGAGTCACATTTTACTTTGCCCTCCCACATTACATTTGGTTGACTATGAGTATATGTAAGTACGATTGGTGTAAGAGAAATACTGTTGGTACTGTCAGTCTTGGGTGGATTTACAAGATAACAGCAGGCGTGGATGGCACTTATACGAGAATTTCGAAGATTTGCGAAAAAACAAAACAAAAAAAAAAATTGCAAAAAAAGCTGCAAAAAAAGCTGGGACGTATTTGATGCTCGCTAAAAATGTATATAAAGATATGTAATCAGAATGAGCCAGATAGTCTTCCAGTGTTGGTTCCCACTGACTCTTGTTATGCAAAACAAACAAACAAACAAACAAACAAACAAACAAACAAACAAACAAACAAACAAACACATT
The DNA here is from genome assembly GCF_052040795.2 of Danio rerio. Classification (NCBI taxonomy): domain Eukaryota; kingdom Metazoa; phylum Chordata; class Actinopteri; order Cypriniformes; family Danionidae; genus Danio; species Danio rerio. The sequence goes on from NC_141033.1 coordinate 28,506,945, forward strand.
CTTTGAAATATCTTCAGTTAATAATTCAGTTTTGTTTTGAAACTCCCCTTTAGACATTCGATAGAATTTGAGTGGCTTTGCCAGTCATTAAAATGTTAGTAAACTGTTGTATTATTACAATACAATGATGTATTTGCAAATTTACAGGATATGCTAATACAAACAAAGGCTCATTCTGAGTACATACCGATACATACATTTCTGGAAAGTGGCAAATACGTCCCAGGAGCAACGTTTTTTTTTGCAGTTTTTGTTTTCCTGAATCCACAAGAGGTCGCTATGTAGGCTTTTTGAGCTCTTAAAAATATCTTTCGCGGGGCCATTTGCACCTGCTGTTGTTGCGTAAATCCACCAGAGGCCGCTGTCAACTGACAACTAACTGATTGACCAATCATCTGACCCTCCCTCCTCTTTCCCTAAACCCAACCAATAGTGTTTTCAAAAGCAACGACTGACTCGCCCACCCACTTCCCTAAACCCAAATGATAGTTTTTAAAAGCAATCCAGAAAAAGAAAAGCCCTAATTTTTACCACATTTTCAGTCTTTACCACATTCTCACCCTGTTATTTACTTTTATCTTTTGGCTTCTGTTTTTGTCTTACCCGCTTTTTGGAACCACTCGAGCCCCGTCGTCGTGGTCAACTCCTCTCTGTGTCTCAAGTCTTCCATTGTACATAGCAAGCTATTGGACAAACTGATAACAGCGGGAAAGCCGTCCACAGAGGTAAGCAGTCAGCTGGTCAACGTGAAAAGAAACAGCACCGTATCACCTCGTAGCATTTATTTTAAAGACAAAATGCAGCCATTCGAACTTCTGGCTACATAATTGGTGATCTCCAGTAGGGAACCATTTTCAGAATGAGCCTTTGTTGGCTAATGCATACTTTCACACAGCAAAAACTTGGAACCTTCCAGCCACAACCCATCTTTGGGAAACATCCACACACACTCATACAATCATTCACTACGGACAGTTTAGCCTATCCAATTCACCTTTACCACATGTCTTTGGAATGTGGGGGAATCCGGAGCACCCATAGGAAACCCACTCAAACAACATGGCACAGTATTTTAAAGTATTACAAGACAGACAGTAAACTTACAGAAATCTGATACTACATTCACCTGCTGCTTTTGCCAGGAGTGCTGTCTTCTTTTTTATTTTATTAGCATCAAATAACTAATTTATCTACAAAAAATCTAACAAAACCCATGGTACATAGCAAAAATAGTACTTTAAGCACAGCATCCTCCGTCATTCAGTTGCTGATTGCTTAATGTCATTGTCAGACCTCAAATATCTCTTCAGAGTTTCTAGTCAAGGTGTGAATAACCAAGAAAATAGCCTGGTGTTCTCATGGAGACTGGCCTAATATCTAGCTCTTATAACTCCCAGTTTTAAAAAACCCTTAAACTATAAGTGACTTTGCAAATACACAGAGATGTATAAAGTACTAGAGACCCATACTTAAGTAAAAGTACAAGTGCTTTATCAAAAATTGACTTGAGTAGAAGTAGAAGTGCTGTTTAAGCACCATACTTAAGTGGAAGTACAAAAGTATTCAACATTTTTTGTACTTAAGTATTACAAGTAGTTTATTTCAAAATTTACTACTCAAGTACTGAAAGTAAAAGTACAAGTATTGTGTAATGTAGTTATTAAAGAAAGCAGTCAAAATACACTAATTGTTTTGTTTATTTTAAAAATCTTTTTGGGGTACTTGATTAAGCAGAACGAAAAGAAACATGGCTTATGATACTGTTTTTCTCTGTAAATAGTTTCTATGGTACAAGAGCTCACATCGTCAGGCCCTTTTACCAGAAAATCCCTTCACTGATGAGATAATTCAGCATGTTCACTCACATACATACTCTCTCTCTCTCTCTCTCACACACACACACACTGCCCTGCACACACCTAAATGTACACTCTCTCCCCACTCTCAGACATTCATACACTCTCACACACACAGTTCTCTCTCTCTCTCTCTCTCTCTCTCTCTCTCTCTCTCTCTCACACACACACACACTCATTTTTGTGAATTGTGGGGACATTACATAGGTTGCAATTGTTTTTACACTCTCTTACACACACACACACACACACACACACACACACACACACACACAGACGCACACACAGGTACAATCACACTGTTGTTTTCTCTTACACATTATTCACTCTCACTCACACACACACAAAGACACACTCACACTTTGGGAGTTTTAAAGTTTGATTGCTTTAAAATAAAAAGCTTTAAACTAAACAAGCAAACTAAATCCTGCTTCACAAATTCACTTGATTTTGATTTTATTGTAAAAAAAAAAACAGGAAAATGTGTATATTACTGTGTTAAATGAAAATCTGAAATATTTTATGGCTTATGGCTATGATTTAGTAATAATTTTTATTTATTTTTATTATGTTTTTAATGAAATTGGTCTTACAGTTCATATTTTCTGTAGTATATTTATTAATTCTGGTACTTTTACCATAAACCAACATCTCAACCATTTGGTAGAGGCTGATATTTTAGAAATAATGTGATGTGTTGAATAAAAATGCACTGATTGTGTTAACTAGCGACATTTGGAGTTAAGAAATGCAATCAAAAAAGAATTTCTATTGCTTTTGTCTTGGTGTGACAGTTAAAGGGTTTTTTGTAATAAAATTTTGTCCTTTAATACAGCAGTCAGATATACGAACTGTGCCCTTAATTTGACCTGCTCAAAGAAAACACTCTTCCTGGATGTATCAAACAAAACTCATGCACAGAAGACAGCATGAGCATTTACAGCTAATAAACTCATGTCAATATTATCCCGCCTGCTTTTTGAGCGCTGACAGGCGAGTCTTACACGGCTATGATTGGTTATTGTCCTCAACAGAAAGGGCTTTAGAAATATAAGCGCTGTTCACCCATGGCGGGAAGAATACGCGATTATCACAGGTAATAGACACAGTGGAGAAAACTTGGCACGCTCATGTCTGGATCCGCAGCTGTAACAGCTAAGAAGAGAGGAAAAGTTACCTTACAAACTGGCCAGCGGGTCAAATGTCCAAAGGGAGAGAGCGAGAGATAGGCAGAGGTGAAGTTTTACAACATTTCTCCCTAATAGTACACTAGCGGCTGGTATGCTGTGCCGCCTCGCCCTCGCGCCTCCGTCCTTAGCTATAGTATTGCGACATCGCGCATAGGAGATAAATGACGTCATCACGTAATAACCGGGTATGACCTATTACTGAACTGATATCGATCATTTTGACACCCCTAGTAACGAGTAACGATGCAGCACATAAAAAATCTATCGGAGTAAAAGTATTAAACTCATGTAAAATATGTACTTAAGTAAAAGTGGAAGTAGGAGAAAAAAATAATACTCCAGTAAAGTACAGATACTGCCTTTTAGTACTTAAGTACAGTAGTGAAGTAGTTCTACTTCGTTACTATACATCTCTGCAAATACATCAACTAGAATTCTGCTTTGTAGAGCATTAGTTCAGAACATCTGTTGTTGCATCATCCAAATGAAGTCTAAGTGAACTACAGAAATCGATTGACTGAATAGTAAATCAAAATACAGTGTTATAATTTTTTGTTATGCCTACTCATACATTTCTTGTTCATTTATCTATGTTAAAGGCATTCAGACACTGGGGGCGGTGTGTGTAAGTATGTGTAAAGGTTTCTACTGTCTGGCCTCTGGAGTAACACTCTGTGTTGGGGGCTGCAGCAGGGTCTCTCAGCTTATATGTTCCTATAAGCACTCGCAGGCTGAATCTTATCTGCTCTTATCGGTCCTCCGACTGTCCTCAGAACACTACGCCTGCTCCACTGGCCCCTTATCTAGCCCACCACTGCACTCTCAGCCCCTGGCCACATTGACGCAGCATTACATGGGTGTGTGTGAGGCCACATGTGTGTATTTGTTATGTGTGCGCTTTAGACTCACGAGAACGATAAGATATGGGACACATACTGTAGTTACATATCTCGAACTGACCCCAGCTCGCAAACACACATTTCGAGATGGAGAGCTTAAACATGTTTGATCACCTCAAGACACTAACTGAGTTGGCAGGATGGAGGAGGGTAAAAAGTAATGTATTTTAGACCATATGAGGTTATAATTTAAAATGATAAGTTTCAGAATTGCACCAGTCATTTTCAGGGTCATTTACAAGAAGAACTAGTTGTTTGTGACCACATGTGGATAGTGTGTGAGTGAAAGAGAAAGTTATTTTATGTCAGACACTTTAGACAAAGTAATACTCTGGATTTTATGTTAATTGTGCTAATGGGATAGTTCCCACCAAAATTAAAGTTGTCATCATTTGCTTCCATTAAAAAGCTTAAACTAGGTTCACACTTTATTTTAAGGCAATTCTCACTATTTACAAAACATTAACTAAGACTTTTAGCTCAATAAACAAGTAATTTGGGTATAGTTATTATGTGAGATAAGAGATGTACAATAAAGTCAACCTTTATAAGTACTAATAAACAGCCAATATCATAATAATGGATAGATAATAAGCCAAGTTAATAATAGGTATTGATACTTGAACTGAAGTGTTACCCATATCAGGTTGACTATACCTTTAATGCTAGTATTTATATGCACATATTCAGGCCTGAAGCCAGAGGGGATTCGGTTGGTTCGAAAGACTCACCTCCTACTGAAAAAAGACCAGGATTTGTCCCCTACATAAGCTCATTTCACTTATTTTGACTGCTATGCCATAATAAATTGTGAAAATATCCCATCAAAAGGGCTTCCAATGAATGCAAACAATTATTCTTTATGAGTCCAACATCCAGCTGTGAAAACATACAATATGACGAATATGAAGCCATCTTTCACTGTAAGTAGCCCAACTTTTATTCTGAATCTTGGACCTTATTCTTGAAAAAAAAAAAAAAAAAAGCCATATAAAAGTAAACTTTAATACTTTTTAGGCTATTTTTGTTATTCATGAACTTTCAAAATGTACTTTTTTATTTTTTTATTCTTTTTACAAAAGAGACTAGAAAAATCGTCAAGCTCTACATTATTATTTTTTTATGTTTTAATTTTTATTATCCAGATGGCCAAATTTGGAAAGTTAAATGGGCTGGCCAGTTTGTTATTTCCCCAATAAATGACAATAGGCTACAGTTTTGTTTTATTTAAAACTTTAACTATAACTCCTTTTTTTCATATTTTAATGATATATGATGTAATACATTTGTATTTAAAAAAAGGTACAATTACATATTTACATATCTACATTTTTAGGATATGTTTTTGGTACCTCAAAATATGTGGTTAGGATGACCACCCGACAAACTAATCCAGCTAGAAATAGTACTTAAAATTTCACTAAAATGCAGTATTTAAACCTCTCAATTAAATAGAACACAATTTGAACTGCAAAAGAATGTGAAAAAAAAAAGAAAAGAAATACCCCTATCACTGGGATGGCAACAGGCCTGATGTTGATGTGCAGTATTTCATGTATGTACCAGTTTTTTTTCTGCAAGTCACATGACTTTAAAATAGTTTATATATATATATATATATATATATATATATATATATATATATATATATATATATATATATATATATATATATATATATATATATATATATATATATATATATATATATATAATTTTATTTTTTTTTAATAAAAATATTTATAGTAGTGAAGCAGCTGTGTTAAATATGCCAGTAATTTAAAAACCCATATCCGTCCAAAAGCATCCAAATAAATGACATTATAAAAGTTTAAAACACTTTCATCACAGAACAAATGTAAAAACACATATTTGCATAAAGTGATACATCTAGCCAAACTGGGCAAAGAGACTTGATCATCACTTCCCCTGCGCACAAAACAGAAGGCTGGAGGCTTCACACTTTCACAGTTCACAGTACTCTCTGTTCCTCTGCACTTATGGTTTACTCCAAACTGTGTCCATTTCACAAGAATAAATTACAGCAGCCAGTCGCTCTCTTTCTCTCTCCTCTCTCTCTCTCTCTTTGTCTTTCTTTCTCTGTTCTTCATTTTCTCTGTTAGCCACACTCTTTCCCAGAGGGAGCGAGTGCTGTCAGCTCTGTGGCCTCACATCTGGAGCTTCCTGCTGGGCTGGATCGGACTCTTCAGCCTCCGGCCTCCCTCCCCCAAACCTCGCTCTCACTGCCACCGAGCTGGGCATTATCCTCCTCCCCGGCTCCAAAGTGCAGGCTGGCACTCCCTGCCGCCTTCTTGCCAAAGTCCCTTTCATTTAAATAAGATTAAACACAAATGTGGAGAGGGGGCACACACACACTGGCTGGCCTGGGAGTTGAAGTGATGTTGCAGAGCACTAATCTATTCCATAGCCAATCTCTGCAAGAGAGACAGTGAAAGAGAGAGAGAGAGAGAGAGAAGGAGAGAGCACAGCATACGGTCATTTAAGTGATTTTAGTTGAATCAATGTTTTGACTTGTTTTCCAGTACAAATATCTAAAAGTATCAAATGTCTAACTTTGGAAGTAATTTACTGGAAATTTTGTTATCATTACCAAACCTGGATTATTATTTTTTTTCTTGCTTGAAAAACCAAAGGGAATCTAAATGTCCAATTGCTTTGAAATGAAAGGAAATGATGGCCAGGAACTGCACATACACTGACAGACAGGCAGACAGACAGACAGACAGATGTTGAGAAAAAATATCTATTGTAAATATTACTCAAAGTATTAATAAAAACTAGTCCTTTTAAAAGTTCTTAAGAGTAGTAGGTACTAAGTATTACGCTGTAAAAAGTTGATGTGTTTACAAGTCATTTGTGGACATATGTGTAAACATAACATTCTGTAGTGCATCTAGTTATTATTTAGGGCCATTTTGGTCATCATCCAGTAAACATCTGCTATCTTCTCATCAGTGACAAATCTCTCCGTAAACAATCTGTCAATCAATCCGTGTAATCAACCTTGGACATCTTCTTGGACACATTTAATACTAATAAAAAGTACACATTTTTAAAACTACTTTGTAAATGATAATTTCTGAGAAAAACTAGTCAATTACAGTAATTTGAATATTTGTAATTTGTTACTTTACACCACTGCTACTGTGTCTGATTAAATAAATGCAGCCTAAACCCTAACCTTAATAGACCCATTCTTCCAACCTCACACAAAAAAATTATTTAAGGCCTAGTTAAATTAGAAAGCAGTTATTTAAGCAGTTATTTAAATGAGCTAATATTTAATAATAGTATTTCTTACTAAGTTTGGTTAAATAAACACACCTGAAACCCTAACCTTGACACATTCACTCACCCACCTACACCCAAAACACAAATATTTTATGCCTAATCATATTAGATAAAAGTTGTTTTAAAAAGAACAAATTTTTCATAATACTACCAAATTTTCCCCACCTACCTACACACAGAACACCATTTTTTTAAGGCAGAATGAATATAGAAAACAGTTTTTTAAAAATGTAATTATATTTCATAAGTACCATTCTTACTGAGTTTGATCAAATAAATGCAGCCTTGATAAAATATCTTTCTAATCCTATATTTATTGGACTTATTTTTTTTAAATATAAAATTTACTTGAATATTATATAAACATAATATATTTACAAATTGAAAAAGTATCCGTTGCGTAAAACACATGCTGGAATAGTTGGCGGTTCATTCCACTGTGGCGACCCCTGGTAAATAAGGGACTAAGCCAAAGAAATATGAATTAATGAATATGTGTAATGACTAACTGTAGTAAGCAAACTGGTGTTTCTGAGTCAGAGAGAAAGAGAGAGAAAGAGAGAGAGGCAGGACAGGCTCTGGTGCATTGATGGTCATATTCTTCACATGGCTCGTCATTCGCTGGTCACACTCTTCACAGCGGCTGACTATTGATCCCACACCGTTCAAAGAAATAAAAAGGCATTGATCTCGAGTCACATGAAAACATCTTAAAAGGATGAGAGAAATTCCTCTCAGGATGAGCAATGGCACTTTTCTAGCTATTGACTTGTGCACACACACGGTCAAGATGACATTAACTCTCTGCCGCAAACCAATGCAAAAGATTCAACAGGATGCCTATAAACCACTTAAAGGGGTAGTTCACTGAAAACTCAAGATTTTATTCTGTTTTTATGTGTGTATGCGTATATAGCCTTTCAAACTTCATTTGATAATGTATGAAAACAGGTACTGAACACGAAAAGTTGAATTCTTACCCAGTCTCTGCACTTTTTCTCTCCAAAAGTGAAGAGCAATAAAATGTATTTCTGCTTGTTTAAGTATGAAAGTGAATATTTAAAGATCCCCATACACATGTGTCTATCAATTGATGTAATTTGAGTTTTGTTGTGGTTTTTTTTTGTTCCTTTTTTTTGGACTGAAACAATAGCCAGGGTCAGCATTGATACCTTGTGGGCAAATTAAGCACTGCAAATCCGCATGTACTTCATACATGTAGTTAAACAAATCTGAATTTGTCCTTATTTTACAGCATATGCTTACTGTTATGATGACGAAATGCGTATCTCGTGCATTGTATGCATACACATTTGAATTCTGTCATTATTTACTCAACCACATGCTGTCCCAAAGTAGTTGGGATTAGTTATTGGGTAGGATTAGAGATGTAATATATACGTTATGTAGTAGTAAATGGCCAAAAACTTAATAATAAGCAGGTAATAAGCCAGTAGAAACCAATAGACCTATTTCTCCAGTAAAACACTAATACGGTTTAGTTTTAAAACACATAACTTTTGCTATGGTTACGCCTTTCGTCCACACTTCTCCAGAGTTTTTCGAGCTCCGAAAACGGATTTATTTATACTTTTAAATTGCTGCTGCTCCGTGTCAGTGTGGATTTGCGAAAACGGAGACATCTAAAGCAGGTGTTGGAGCTTTTTCTCAATATTAAGAACACAAAGTTCAGTCTTGCATCCTTTTCTTGTAAGTTTAGACTTCGCAAGTTTAAAATTGAAAACAAACTCTCAAGGACACGTCGGTTAAATCTTCAAAGGGAACAGTGTACTTTACAATGTCATTCAGGTCACCCTAGTTATGCTGTTTCACTTAAAAATAGAATGAAAACATGATTTAAGAAACTGCCTCTTTTCATTTTAATATTAACAAACACTAAAAACATTAAGGTATTGTGTAGAGCTACATATTTATATGACTGCACTGTATGCATATTTATAACAAAACGGAGCCTATAAAATAACTGCCTCCTTCCATTTTCAATGAAAAATATGAAACATACCCTGTCTCTTTTGCTGAATATGTCAAATGTGCAGAAACAGCATATGTCGTTACCTGAGAGCAAGTAGAAGATTTTAAAGACCAAAGGGTCGTTAGGTATGGATAAGATGAATTAAAAATCACGTTTAACAACTATAGTTAGATGAGATCCAGCGGTATATACTTGATGAGCAGCCCGACTTGCGCTCCTCTCACCTGGGAAGGTGTAATCAAAGCACCCGCTGACTGCCTAAAGCTCAGTTGTGCGCATATGCTGCAGCGCATGCCAGAGTGTGTGTGTTGTCACATGATGTGCGTTTTCAGCGATGTAGTGTGGACATCAATCGTTGTCGTTCTAAAACGTCATTTTAAAATTCAAAACGTTTTAGTGTAAACGGGTCTTAGGCAAAGTTATTTTGATGGTGACCAGACAATTTCACCCTCTTACAGCTTTCACCCCCTATTCATTCATTAATTCATTCATTCATTCATCCATTCATTTTCTTTTCAGCTTAGTACCTTTATTAATGAGTCGCCACAGCGGAATGCCCTTCTAGCTGCAACCCATTACTGGGAAACACCCATACACACTCATTCACACATACACTACGGACAATTTAGCTTTCCCAATTCATGTATAGTGTGTGTCTTTGGACTTGTGGGGGAAACTGGAGCACCTAGAGGAAACCCAGGGAAGTGCCCAGAAATGGCAACTGGCCTAGTCGGAGCCCAAACCAGCGACTTTCTTGCTGTGCTACCCACTGCGCCACTGTGCCGTCTTCACCCCCTATATATATCATAATGTTTTCATGTGAAAGAAAACTGATTATAATACATTATAACTTTTTTTTTCACATAAAAATGCTCCAAAACTACACATTTCATGCGTGTTTCAGAAGGGTTTCAAATGAGCTCCAAGTGTGTATTACATGTAATTTTGACATGTGCTCTGTGTTTTTTTCTGTTAGGACAGTATTTATTGGTTTTCATTATATGGACAAAAGTGCAATGGAAGACAATGGGAATTAAAGCAAGTAAGTGAATAATGACAAAATCTTTATTTTTTTCAAGGCCTGTCCCTAGCATTGAGTTATATTATTACAATTAGCATTTCCTACCCATAGGGCATTCTCTCTCTCCTCTCTGCTGAGGCCTTTTACTGCATATTCAGCATATAAAACACTGCATTAAAAAGTGAGCAAACAATGCACAGCTCATGGATGCTAATGCATGGGTCAGGGGGACGGCTGAGGAGAGACTACTGATTCCGGGTGACACAGGTCAGGGAGAAGGACAGCGTTCTGTCCACGGGGGATCGACCGCTGCCTCTCCGCAGGGCACATCCCAGACTGATTTGCATGGTTGTGTCCAAATGTATGTGTATGTGTATTCGAACGGAAGATCCAGGGAGCAGGAGGTTATTCCGATAAGCCTGCGGATGGGGCTGCTCATGCAGTCCGCTTTGCCCAGGTCATCATCATCCTCATTAGAATTATTAATATCTCAGATGGAGGCACGGGGGGTGCACTGATGCGAGCGACTCTTCTCATGCGTTATGACAATGCCTGTCCCCTGTGTCCGGCCCTGGATCCAACCGGATCCGATCGGCTTGAGTCGGCCGACGCTGCTGAGATGATGCGGTCAGGGTGAGGGGGAGAGAAAATCATGGGTGTTAGTGCATCGCACGGCCCGGCCGCAACCCATAGGATATGCTGAATCCAGCATTCATTCCTTTCATGTCAACAAATGGAAAAAAAAGTTGCATGGCATTTGCATTAATAATCCGCATGCATTTGCCAGCTTTTACATATCATCTCTACAGATATGCGTATTCATGGGACGAGAGAGCGGGAAGAAAGAAATGTTTGCGCTCTTAATTGCTCAACACAAAAGCAGCAGCTTTGTAAACAAACGTAAACTCGCTGATATATTTGCATATTCATGTGGTGAAAGTTTTTTTCCCCTCAGAAGGTGATGAGGCTTGAAGTTATTTATTTTCTTTGACAGTGTGCATCTTTCAGTTAGAGGCCACCTTTTATTGTTTTGGCTCATTTATCACATGCACACATGCACACACTCACGCACACACCTTGTTCTATCCCCCACACATACCTTTTTATTAAAGTATTTTGGCTTTTCTTTAAAGCTTAACAGTGCTGCTACTAGGTTTTGAAACCAATAAAACAGAAACCGCACTGACACACACGTACACATAAACAACTAAATCTCTTTCTCAGCATATTATGCCTCTATTGTATGTGTCTTCTGTTTACAGTCAGTGTGTTGGCTGATTCTGCCTGATCGTGAGCATGTAGTGCTGGAATCTGTCCACCAGGGTGTGTTTTAGCAGTCTTGCATGTCTTGGAAGGCTGTCAGAGCTAACAGAGGCCATAGGTCACTATTAACTCATCACTTTTAGAGAGAGTAAAACGTGGAATGTGAAAGAGTGGAAGTGCATCACAGTGCTCTTATCACCCATCTGCAAACCTTGACAAACATTCAGCAGAATCTCCCTCACATAAAATCCCCTCATATAAAAATTACATTATATTATATTATATTATATTATATTATATTATATTATATTATATTATATTATATTATATTATATTATATTATATTATGTTATATTACATTATATATTATATTATATTTTAATTTATGTTATGTTACATTATTATATTATATTATATTATAATATTATGTTATATTACATTATATATTATATTATATTTTAATGTATGTTATGTTACATTATATTATATTATATTATATTATATTATATTATATTATATTATATTATATTATATTATATTATATTATATTATATTATATTATATTAATTATATCCTGACTTTAACAAAACCTTCACTTACCCCAAAATCACAACATTTTTTAATGTATATGGTCAACATTTCTTTTCTTAAACTCCATTATAAATGTATTTCATAACTGTGTAAACAATAAACTGAGCTGTGTTTTCACATTAACTCACAAAATAAATTAACATGCACAAATGAGGTGTTATTAACTTTGCAACTAACTGGTGAGGTAGCTAACTTTTTGTCTTTAAACCAAGTGTAAGTTGTTGATTTCCCAACACTGCCTTAAATAATAAAGCACAAACAATGTCAAATCTAAACTTACTAGCAGCAGACAGCAGCCAGTACAGGCAAGTTTAATCAAGCGATGAGTGACATTTTCCCGTACTTCTGACAAGTGCCTCTTCAGCACATTCACACCTTAACTCAGTTATTTTAACCTCTCATTCGAAGCCCTTATCTGGATTTCTTCAACCCATCTATGATATTAAAAACCTATTGGTGTGGAGAGAACTGCACCAGATTGCTCAGAAAGGAGGTAAAGACTAACTTAAAAACAACCAAAACAAAACACTGCAACCTTCTGTTCTAATCTTCAACCACATAGTTAAATATGATTGTTTCAGTCTCAGACCGTCTTTTTGATGCACCTTTTAAAGTGAAGCTAAAACTTTTCACTTTTGCACCATTTGCGTAGTCACACATACTGTACTAATTGACACACAAATTAGCTAGCTGAGTAGTTCCGATCCAGCACAAACTCATAGTAAAACAGTCCAGATTCACCAAAATACACAATTTCTTGGAGTGAAGCCAAGTACTAGTGAGGCTTGTTTGGAAAGCTTTCAGTTAAAAAGCCACTTTTTGGCAGGAGTGGGGGTGGTAGAGCCACAGCAGTGGGTCAGAACTGCTAAAATAAATAATGGTTTAGGGAGAGAGAACCATTCCTGTAATTATATATGTCAGCTGACACTGAGCCACCCCGACTGCTCTCTCTCTCTCCCCCTCTCTCTCTCCATTTCTGACTTTCTATTCATCAGCTTTCTCTCAATCGCCCTGCCACATTTTTCATTCATAATTTGTCTTTCTGTGTGACACATGTAAGTGAATAATAGCAATAATGTTGCTTCAGCTTCCTGGTCACCAGGACAGAGTTCACAGGGGTCTGTAAACTGCACAGTGTGCTTCAAAATAGTGGTAAAATACTCAGTCCTTGAGAACACTCACGAAAGACCACTGTGAATCTTCCTTTGTGCTGTATACTGTATGTATATTGTTTCTGACGGTATGATAACCTTGAATAAAATAAGTAAAAAAAGTTATTTTTAAATATCTGGGTAAAACAAAACAAAAAAACTGCAATTGAACACAATTTAGAGCGAAGCAGTGGTGCAGTAGGTAGTGCTGTCGCCTCACAGCAAGAAGGTTGCTGGTTCGAGCCTTGGCTCAGTTGGCGTTTCTGTGTAGATTTTGCATGTTCTCCCTGGGTTCGCGTGGGTTTCCTCCGGGTGCTCCGGTTTCCCCCACAGTCCAAAGACATGCGGTACAGGTGAATTAAGTATATGTGTGTGTGTGTGTGTGTGTGTGAATGTGTGTGTGGATGTTTCCCAGAGATGGGTTGCGGCTGGAAGAGCATCTGCTGTGTAAAAACTTGCTGGATAAGTTGGCGGTTCATTCCGCTGTGGCAACCCCGGATTAATAAAGGGACTAAGCCGACAAGAAAATGAATGAATGAACAAAATGTATTTTATTTTAAGAAACATTTATAATATTTTGGAGCAGTAAACATGTCAGGTTGAATAATTCAAATAAATCATTGACTTCTTTTCTCTTCATTAGCTTCAAAAACAGAGATGTCTTTACAACACATAAAAAAAAACATAAAAAAAAAAACCTTACACATACCATAGCAATGGTATAACAGAACATTTTTAAAACCTCGACTTTTCCAAATTGTGGTAAACCGTGGTAAACCTTGAAATCGGTTATCGTCCCATGCCTAACTGTACATGCTAGTTGCAGATTTGTAAAACATGTCAGAAAAGTGTGATTATCTAAGGTATATTTTAATGAATATATGCTACTTTTATTGAGTAATTAAGTTTATTAGGAATTACTTTATTTATTAGAAAGGAAAAAAGAAAAATTAATATAAATGAAGAGTTCAGATGCAGAAACCTCTGCCAAAAGAAAATCTTCTAAAATGAGCATTTTATCAACCTTCTATGTTCATGTTCAGCAATTTCACTGTAAAGGCACTGAAATTAATCTATCCTTTGACATAAAAGTGAAATTACTGAACCTACACACATAACCTGAGAAACATACTTATTTTACATGAAAAATTTAAATGGCGCTTTTGTTTTTTAGATCTGAACTGGTCAAATATACTATTCGTGATAACTCTTCACAAAAGAGCCCTGAAAAAAATGTTTTATGGTTTCTACAAAAAAATAAGCATAGCTCTTTTTTTAACAATGCTAATAATTAGAAATGCAACATTTCTGCATATTTAAATGATTTCTGAAGGCCTGTGAAAACGGAAACATTCCAGATATTTCAACTTTGCCATAAAATGAATAATTAACTCATTGACTAGTATAATTAACACATACGTGAGCACTCGCAAACTGTATTTATATAAATATTTAAAATGAAAAAGGTGGCTATATAGAAATTTGACAGACAGGGCAGTTTTATAATAAGACTATTTTCCATATATTCAGGAAATATGCTCTTCTTTTTAACTCTTCACAAAAGAACCCTGAAACACATATTGCGGTTTTTAAAAAAAAATTAAGCATATCCTTTTCAACAATGATAATAATTAGAAATGCTTCTTGAGCAACATTTCTGCATATTTTAATGATTTCTGAAGGCTCATGAGGCTTTGAAAACTGAAACATTGCAGAATTTTCAGCTTTGCCATAAAATGAATAATTAACTCATTGACTAGCGTAATTAACACATATGTGAACACTAGCAAACTGTATTTACTGAAAAGAGGTGGATTTATGTTAGACACACAGGGCTATATGCCTTGTAATGGCAAATAATTTTCTTCTTGTTCACATAGAATATATTTTAGTCTGAACTTGAGTAAAGTCAGAAAAAAGTTTGTCTTTTAATTGTTTTAAATCTCAGCAGAATGATCACACATTTACACACAGACAGTCTCTGTGAGCAAAAGGATCCCAACGATGAGATCACATGCATTTTTAAAGACAAAGTTATAATGTTTTAAATAAGTTTTTCTCTACAGCTCCTTAACTTTTAAACAAACAATAGATTCCGCATGGCTGTAATATCCCAATGATTATAATGCATTTAATCTTTACTTTAGCAAAACCTTAATCTATCATCAATATACACTCACCGGCCACTTTATTAGGGACACCTTACTAGTACTGGGTTGGACCCCTTTTTGCCTTCAGAATTGCCTTAATCCTTCATGGCATAGATTCAACAAGGAAATATTCCTCAGAGATTTTGGTCCGTATTGACATGATAGCATTACGCAGTTGCTGCAGATTTGTCAGCTGCACATCCAAGATGTGAATCTCCCGTTCCACCGCATTCAAAAGGTGCTCTATTGGATTGAGAACTGGTGACTATGGAGGCCATTTGAGTACAGTGAACTCATTGTCATGTTTAAGAAGCCAGTCTGAGATGATTCATGCTTTATGGCATGGCGCGTTATCTTGCTGGAAGTAGATATCAGAACACACAGAACAGACAGATAGGTACACTGTGGTCATAAAAGGATGGACATGATCACCAACAATACTCAGGTAGGCTGTGGCATTGACACGATGCTCAGTTGCCACTAATGAGCCCAAAGGGTGCCAAGACAATATCCCCCACACCATTACACCACCATCAGCATGAACCGTTGATACAAGGTAGAATGGATCCAAGCTTTCATGTTGTTGATGCCAAATTCTCACCCTACCATCCAAATGTCGCAGCAGAAATTGAGACTCATCAGACCAAGGAAAGTTTTTCCAATCTTCTATTGTGCAATTTTGGTGAGCCTGTGCGAATTACAGCCTCAGTTTCCTGTTCTTAGCTGACAGGAATGGCCCCTGGTGTGGTCTTCTGCTGCTGTAGCCCATCCACCTCAAAGTTCTGAGATGCTCTGAACATTCTGCATACAGTACATTGGTTGTAACAAGTGTTTTTTTTAAGTTACTGTTGCCTTTCTATCAGCTCAAACCAGTCTGGCCATTCTCCCCTGACCTCAACAAAGCATGTGGGGCCACAGAACTGCCGCTCACTTGATATTTTATCTTTTTTGGACCATTGTCTGTAAATCCTAGAGATGGTTGTGCGTGAAAATCCCAGCAGATGAGTATTTTTTGAAATACTCAGACCAGCCTGTCTGGCACCAACAATCACGCCACGTTAAAAGCCACCTCATCACCTTTCTTCCCCATTCTGATGCTCAGTTTGAACTGCGGCAGATCCATGTCTGCATGCCTAAATGTATTAAGTTGCTGCCATGTGATTGGCTGATTAGAAATTTGCGTTAACAGATGTACCTTATAAAGTGCCGGACAGATGTACCTTATAAAGTGGCAGGTAAGTGTATAACTGTCAATCATCAATATATGATCATCATTATTATAAAATTTCTATCATTGCCTCAAATTAATTAATTAGTTTATTTATTAAAATTACAATCCTGCCCCTAAAATTGGTAGAATATTATCACGTTTAAGTGTTTAATTCTGAATTGAACAAAGAGGATCCTTTACCTGAAATGTAAGAGAATCTACAACAATCCTCCACAGTTTTCAGTTGAAGAGGACATTCACAGTTGTTCTAAAAGACAAACCAAGAAAGCACCATGAAAAACCATATAATGGGATACAGTAAAAGGGGAAGAAATCTCGCCGGATGCCTTCATCACTGAAGAGAAAGACAGATGGGGAGGAATCATAAGCAGAGACACTGGAGCTTCCTGTTAAAGGCGATTAGCGCAGCAGTCAGGGGCTCTTCCTGCCCGCACAGCCAGCCTGCGCAGGTGAGAGCAGCCATGCATGCCCACTCCTTCCCTCCCAGTCCATTTGAGCTAGGTTGGCCCAGTGAGACAGGGTGGAAGGGTGGTGGGGGGCAAGATTAAACGGCAGGAAGAGTTTGGAGCCTTATCGCTGTTTATTCTTAGATTTCAAAACATGGAGGGGGGGTTGGTGAAGCCAAATCCCTGCCGCGCTCATTCCCCTCCGGGTCTCGCTCCTGCTTTCCTCTGCCTGCCAATCATTCCTCTGCCCACGGGGCCAAACGCAGGCCTTTCCAAAGGGGAAGCATTAGCAACACCACTTTGGCTCTCCTCCGCAGATTTGTTTATTCCTGTCTGACGAAAACTGATGCATTTTAATATGATCTTTTTTGTAGGCTATTCTGCTCGGTGAAGAGCTCTTTTAAAAAAGTTGTTTATTTACACTTTGTTTATGAGGTTGTTTTGTCATCATTTGCTTTTCCAGCAAGTTTTTTGATAGACACTGAGTTAACCTACCGAGACCATAAAGTGTGTGTGTTTTCGGTGACGGTGTATGCGATTATTCGGGGAAATCAGAGCCAGGTGGCAGGTCCTTTGTGAGGGCGATGGTTTGTTTTGCAAGACTGCTCACACAGATTAGATAGCTGACTGTGGAACCAATGTGTCCAAAAATCTTTCTCTGCTGGACTGCTTTCATCAGTGCCCATCTTCTAGTTATCGGAAAACAAAATCCATTTCACATATTATGCAGATAAACTTCTGAAGTGAAGGTGATATTAAAATTCAAACGTTTAGTTTGACTCGCTTGGTGCATTACTCAGAACAAGACCAGCTCCACTGATTATAAAAATTGTCATTTTCACTATTTCGATGGTCCCCTTTAGACATGTTACTGAACATAAGTAACTTGTAATGTCAGCAACCTGTTGTTTGTGTATTACAGACTGATTGTTTAATATCTGCTAAAACTTTATCTTGATAGTTTAACAGCAAACATTCTATTTACTAAGTAACTTTACAATGACTTGGGTAGTTCTTGACCATAGACTCTACGAACACTTGTCAAATCCTCGGAAACTTTGTTGCATGTAGTTTCTAAGTTATAGAGCCAGTCCACCTCTGGTATTAAGTCTAAGGATATAGGAATTCTTTTATTTATAGTTATAAATGAGATCAAAAATGTTTTGAGCTTGTTCAGATTTGACCTCTTCTTGAGGGAGATTCAGATTGTCTACAAAGTATATAACTTCACGTGGTTTAATGCATTCACACATATTAGCTAGTGACCAGTTTTGTGTAAGTTACTTCCAAACTGTAATACATTCAACACAGGCTCATTCTGAAAACGTAGTCCTTGTGGACGTTTCTGGATACCGTAAGTTAAGTCCCGGGAGGTACGTATTTTTGCAGTTTTAGTTTTTTGCGAATCCACGAGAGGCCGCTGTGTAAGCTTTTTCAGATCTCAAATGTCTCTCATGAGTGCTGTTCGCACCCACGCTGTTCTCGCGTAAACCCACCAGAGGCTGCTGTTGAACGACCGTCTCTCTGACCGACTCAATGATTGACTGTGTGACCGGCCAATCGCCTGACCCACCCTCCTCCTTCCCTAAACCCAACCAATTTTACAGATTGACCCGCCCACCCGCTTACTTCCCTAAACCCAAACAATTTACAAAAGCCGTCCAGAAAAAGTAAAGCCCTTGTCTGATTTTTACCACGTTTTTGGATTTCACCACATTCTCACCCTGATATGAACTTGTTCACCTCATCTCTTGGATTCTGTTTTTGTCTTGCCTGATTTCTGGAACTGCTCTTTCCCGGACTCGAACCCAGTCATTGTCATCACGTGGTCAAGTCCTCTCTGCGTCTCAAGTATGCCGAGGTACACGACGAGCTACTTGGACAAACTGGTTGCAGCGGGAAAGCCCTTCACATGGAGGTAAGCGGTCAGCCAGTAAGCGCGAAAAAGAACAGCGTCATACCACCCTGTATCGTTCGTTTAAAAAATAAATGCAGCCATACGTACCTCCTACATATTTACATATTTCTACATATTTCGCAGTCTCCAGAAACCTCCCTACATCTTTTTTTGTGTGTTCACTAGAAGGGGTAGGCTATCCCAATTCTCCATAGCTTGAAGGCTTAAGGCTAAGGGGAAGGGGATACCCCTTCAAACAGAGATTTTTCAGGACCACACTCGAAACCAAAAGGTAAGAAAATTTCCCAGAATACACCATGTACAACATTAGAAAGGCTGAACACAAAAGTAGAGATGCACAAATTAGTATTTTTATCATTATTCTGAATTTTTACAACAAACAACCATATGTTTTATTACATTCATAACCGCTTTCGTGTTTTATCATCATGCTTTTAAAAAAAAAACACTAAAATAAAAACCGATAAATTTCGCTATGTTATACATTATAATAACTCCTGTACCTCCCTCCGTTCACAACATTCTGTCATTCGATGACCTTGTCAGAAAAGTCTAGTGGCTGAGAATTACCTATTTACAGTGTCTGCTATAATGTTAATGTTGTTTTCGTGTGATTACATAGATGAATATGGCCACTGTAATGCACAGTACAGTTACGAGATTATTGCCACTTTATATCATTATGATAACATAATATATGCCTTCCGTGGTTTCCTGAAGATAAATACCAAAAAATAATGTAACTGGAATAACGACAGCAGTAGCCGTTATCTGATCTCATATAAAGCAAGAGATCGCCATAACATATGATGATGTGTGCAGGTGTTGTAGTGGTGTTCCATTTCTAGGGGTAAATTTTGAAGCCCTTCCCCATCACACTTTGTTTCACGGGCCAAGGGGAAGGGATAGGGATACAAAAAAATTGAACTGGGACTGGGCCCTATAGTCATTCACCTTACAAAAAAGGAAAAAGATCCTGCAGGATCCCATACACCACATATGTGCACATTCCAACAGGTTCTCACAAAATATTATGACAATTTTCTTGTAGGACTCCAACAGAACTCTTACATAGAACATACAAAATTCTACGGAGAACATGCAGGACTCCTACAGGGAACATGCAAGACACCTGCAAGAAACCTGCAGGAATCCTACAAAAAAAAAAAAAAAAAAAAAAACGAACACACACACACACACACACACACACACACACACACACACACACACACACACACACACACAGGACTCCTGCAAGAATCCTACAGGGAGCATGCAGGACTCCTGATGGAATTCTACAGGTAACATGCAGTAGTTTTTTAGGATTTCTACAAGGCTTAGCTGGAATCCTACATGGAACATGTAGGTACAACCCACAATTGGCAGTCTTATCTGACCCCAGATTAATAAAGGGACTGAGCCGAAAAGAAAATTAATAAGTATAAAATATATGTATTGTTGAAACTTTAAGCATTTGCCAGTGAATTTGCATTGGTCCCAAATTTTGATTCTTTAAAATACTAAAAGAATTTGTAATGAAATCGTGAAGGAGTCAGGACCAGAATTGCTATAAGGAAAAAATCCAGAAACATAATTGTTGAATTATTCCCATTTCATATCGCTAGTCCTGGCTGAGATACAACACAACTAAAGATAAAGAACAACTTTAACATCTCAGTGCTTCTACCAGCTCTGTCTGACTTACAATTTCAAACATAAAACATAAATATATATTTTTGGAAGTTACATTCAAAATTCACTTGGCTCCAAAATCTGAGCAGTTTGAATGGGCATGATGCCTCCGTATCCAGCCATTCCTCGGGTGAAACATGTTGAACAGAGCTTGAAGTCTCTGAGAGAGATGATGCAGTGGATTGATTCAGGTACCGCATGTGAGTCAGAGCCCCGAAGGCTTCCAGCCTGCACAAAGAGAACAGGCCTCCTTTGCCAGAGTCTCCTTGATCTTCCCAGCCCCAGGTCTACTGCACCAGGAGGCCACAAGCCCTGAACCCACCCCAACGATTGCGCTTGTTTACTGCCGCTACTGGATGAGAGCATCCGCTTAACACCGACGAAGACCTGCCGTGAAGTTTCCTCTCAGACTGAGCCTCAGTCTCCCTCGGCCCCTCCTCTTCCCCAGGCCTGGGTACCAAAAATAGCAGCATGGTGGAATGGACTGTGACCCCCTCACCCTGCAGTGTTAGTCTCGGTTATGGTGCAGATGCCTTTTTCCCCCTTCAAAGGTTTGCTAATGCTTCCCTAAGGATCAGACCCAAACTGTGCAGAATGTCCTCTCTCCTCCTTTTTTTTCACATTTCTCTCTCTCTCCTAGTCTTTCTCCTTCGTTTGCCTCCTTCTTCACTGTTGCTGCCAGGGGGCACAGAAATAATTCAAACTCAATGCATATTGCAAGCGCTTTGGTCAGTGCTGCAGCCGGCGAGTAATGACACATTAGTTTAGTGAAGTGACCCGACTGCCTCACACTCCATAATAAATAGCTGGGGTCTGAAACAAACTTCGCCCGGGTCCGCGGTGAATGCCTTCAGAGTATGCTGTACTTTAAAGGAATTTTCAACACACAAAGACGACAAAAAAAAAAAAAAAAGAGGAAGGGGGGAAAGAAGAAGAAAAAGAAATAGCATCCCTTTAGGTAACAGAATGATTTCTGCATTGTTTAATATTTAATCACCTTGCCTTCCAACATTCAGATTTCTTTTTGCATATTCTATATAAAAATATATAATTAATGTCTGAGAAGCACATAAAAGAAAAACAAAATTCTCACAAGAGCTGGAAAAATCATTTGTTGTTCTGGAGAACAAATTAATGCGGGTGATAAAAGGAGATGCTGAGGCCATGTTTTTCTTCCTTTTTTGTCTTTATTATCTACCTTCAGATCCTTGATTCTTTTGTTTCAGGGTTGGAAAAGGTTGTTGGTCATTTTGCTGGGTGCTTTTTTTTCCTCAAGGTGTACCTTTCTTTGGAGTGCGTCTTCAAATCTGTGTTTGTTTTGCACATAATTCAAAATCTCATTAACGCATGTTTTTTTGACCCCTGACACAGATACCAATTTGAAATAGAATATCATTTGTTTGGAATATTAAACTAGCATCTTCAGTTTCATGAGTGATACAATCAAGCTAAAGTGACTTTTGGAGCCTTTGAACTTTTGAATATGACTTTGGCTTTGAGCTTCCCCTCGGTGCTACTGTATAGTGAATGAATGAACCATGTAATAGTTGTGAAGGCCACAAACATTCAGCTTTAGGGTGAATTTTGAACAGTATTTCTGAAGTACATCGCTTATTCCAAAGAAAAGAAAACAACTGGGTGCTTACCTTGGTATTGAAACTATCCCTCAAGGACAATCAGCTGAAAATATAAAAAAGTTACTCCACCATTAACTGAAAATTCTGTCATCATTTTCCATCATCATGTATTTGCATGAAACACTTCAGAAAACAAATATAACAGAGATTTCAACCCCTTCATTTAAAGTATATTTACATAAAACTCTGACCCTTCAAAATATTCATAAAAAGATCACTAAATAATTCCATATGAATTGTGCGGTTCATTTTAAGTCTTCTAAAGAGAAGTGATCACTTTGTAAGAATCAATTTAGGCCAAGAGTGTCAAATTCAGGGCCCCTGTCCTGTGTTTAGCTCTAGTGTTAATCAATCCTACCTGAACAGGCAAATCAGTGTCTTTAGGATTACTAAAAACATCTAATCAGGTGTTTTAGAGATAGTTAGAGCAAAACTCTTCAGGACAGTGGGCCTCCAGGACTATGACAGTGTTCAGAGGTTTTAAATGTGGTCATGCCAGCCTTATGTTTGTTTAATGCAGGGGTCACCAATCTCGGTCCTGGAGGGCCGGTGTCCCTGGAGGGTTTAGCTCCAACTTGCTTCAACACACCTGTCTGGATATTTCAAGTATGCATAGTAAGACCTTGATTAGCTGTTCAGGTGTGTTTGATTAGGGTTGGAGGTAAGATCTGCAGGACACCAGCCCTCCAGGAACGAGTTTGGTGACCCCTGGTTTAATGTATGAGAACCAATGTGATTCATTCTAGAATGTCATGCCAACATGTTTGTGCTCAAAAATCAATGAGATTTGCTCTTGTGTGCATAATGCAGGTATGGTTGAGTTTCTGTTTATGTTTCTATTAGAACAAAAGTCTAAATCTTTTCATCACATACAGATTGTGTCTTCAGAATATTTGGTTGACAAAAGATTCCAGTGTATTTATAATTATTGTTTATTTGTTAAAAAATTGTTAAAAAATAACTGTCTAATAAAAACACATTTATATGTTGGTGGAAATTAGATTTTAGCAGTACAAAAATTAATTTCTTCTTCATGACTGAAACTTTGTGAAGCAGGCATTGTTTTGTCATTAGTACGGTGGCCAGGAAGTGCAAAACAACATTAAGTGTAAAACACTTTTACGATGCTCAAGACAAATTTACATTTTGGAAAACATTTTAACTGTCATGACATAATTACATAGGGAAAACTATTTAACCAAGGACAAAAGAAATGTACATTGTAGAAACAAAATTAACAAGATGCAAAAAACTTTACCAGTCCAGAAACAAATTTACAATGACAGATTCTTTACAGAAAGGGAATGTACCACATACCGGAAGTTACGCGGAATTTACCACACACCAGAAAATATCCAAAGGCACAAGTAAACATGAGTCTACAACTATAAAAAACATGGTTTGAATAACTGCGATAAAACATTGTTTTGTCATTTAGAGCTATTCTGAAAAAATATCAACGTGAGAGTTTGTAGATAACAGTGAGAGACATGATTACATGAAAACAAGTTAACATGAGTCCACAACCAAAACACAGCATATGTTGACTGATAAAGATATCAAAACCGACCTTAATGTGTAGTCCTGAATACCTCAGTTAGATTGGTTGATTAATACTCGTGCTGAACTTTTTGACTTGGGTTCGAATCTTGTTGATGACATGTAAATTATAATTATTTATTTACATAAATTTTGGTTATATACTGTTCTGCCACACAAACATTAAAATTAATCACGTTTACAATGAAACTGCATGACACCAAGTAATTAGAATATTTATTTGGTATGGGCATGTTTTGTAGCTGTGAAAAAGTGATGAATCTGCCAATCTGCAAACGTGAATAGTTTACGTCTAGAAAGGGGCACCAGTTAACACGGTAACCAGTTAAACCATAACACCGGCTTCGTTCAGTTTACTTTTAAGAGTCTCCAAGCAGATGTTTACATCGTCTTAACTTGACATATGACAACGCCTTTCACCATGTCACTTCCAGTGTTTGGTACATTCCCTTTCCGTAAAGCAGGGGTCACCAATCTGGTCCTGGAAGGCCAGCGACCCTACAGGGTTTAGCTCTAACTTGCCTCAACACACCTGCCTGGGTGTTTCAAGTATATCTATTAAGACCTTGATTAGCTTGCTTCAACACACCTGTCTGGATATTTCAAGTATGCATAGTAAGACCTTGATTAGCTGTTCAGGTGTGTTTGATTAGGATTGGAGGTAAGATCTGCAGGACACCGGCCCTCCAGGAGCAAGTTTGATGACCCCTGCCGTAAAAAGAATCTGTCATTATACATTTGATTTGAGACTGTTAAAAGTGTTTTGCGTCTCGTTATTTTTTTTTTCTAAAATTTAAATTTTTCGTCCTTGGTATAATCATTTTTCCTATGTAATTGTGTAATATGATAGGTAAAAAAAATCCCAAAATGTAAATTTGTCTTGAGCTTCGTAAAATTGTTTTACACTTTGTAATGTTGTTTTGCACTTCCCGGCCATCATATATAGGCATGCACTAAATTCCAGGGGTTTCATTACCACGACGTAAAATGGGCGTGGCTCGGTCGGTGTTTGGGAAACGCCCCCTTAAAAAAAAACAATACTGAGAGGTCACCGATCATGCGCAGTACAGGTTCTTTTTTAGCGCGGTCATTTCAAACAGGATGATTATGGATAAAGAACCTACCGCGGTGGATAACGAGGGAAAAAAACAATCATACAGGTTATTTTTTTTGTTTTTATAATGTTATATTTTAAAGATTTCATTAGCAAAAACAGCTGACCTCGTTTTACTCCGTTTTACTGTCTCTGGGCTTTTGTACTTCCATTTTAAACCAAATAATAATGGTTGTGGTAAGATTAACCGTGTTTTTGTAGTTTAAAATATGGTATTCAGTCATGTTTAAACAAATAAATACCACATTTTCTGTAATAAATCGTGGTTAATTTTTCTTTCTCGATCTTAGTTAATTAACATAACTCATATTTATTTTCTATTTTTATTTAAAGTCATCATACACAAAACAACTGAGATCAGGACAGGTATCTTATGTTAACTAATATAAAAGTGATCATACATGAAACCCCTGGGATCAGGACAGGTATTTTATGTTAATGCATATAATATAAAAGTGATCATACATGAAACCCCTGGGATCAGGACAGGTATCTGATGTTAATGTATATAATATAAAAGTGATCATACATGAAACACCTGGGATCAGGACAGGTATCTGATGTTAATGTATATAATATAAAAGTGATCATACATGAAACACCTGGGATCAGGACAGGTATCTGATGTTAATGTATAAAATATAAAAGTGATCATACATGAAACACCTGGGATCAGGACAGGTATCTGATGTTAATGTATATAAAAGTGAAGTGATCATACATGAAACACCTGGGATCAGGACAGGTATCTGATGTTAATGTATATAATATAAAAGTGATCATACATGAAACCCCTGAGATCAGGACAGGTATCTGATGTTAATGTATATAAAAGTGATCATACATGAAACACCTGGGATCAGGACAGGTATCTGATGTTAATGTATATAAAAGTGAAGTGATCATACATGAAACACCTGGGATCAGGACAGGTATCTGATGTTAATGTATATAATATAAAAGTGATCATACATGAAACCCCTGAGATCAGGACAGGTATCTGATGTTAATGTATATAAAAGTGATCATACATGAAACACCTGGGATCAGGACAGGTATCTGATGTTAATGTATATAATATAAAAGTGATCATACATGAAACACCTGGGATCAGGACAGGTATCTGATGTTAATGTATATAATATAAAAGTGATCATACTTGAAACCCCTGAGATCAGGACAGGTATCTGATGTTAATGTATATAAAAGTGATCATACATGAAACACCTGGGATCAGGACAGGTATCTGATGTTAATGTATATAATATAAAAGTGATCATACATGAAACACCTGGGATCAGGACAGGTATCTGATGTTAATGTATATAATATAAAAGTGATCATACATGAAACACCTGGGATCAGGACAGGTATCTGATGTTAATGTATATAAAAGTGATCATACATGAAACACCTGGGATCAGGACAGGTATCTGATGTTAATGTATATAATATAAAAGTGATCATACATAAAACACCTGGGATCAGGACAGGTACCTGATGTTACTGTATATAAAATTGATCATACATTAAACACCTGGGATCAGAACAGGTATCTGATGTTACTGTATATAAAAGTGATCATACATGAAACACCTGGGATCAGGACAGGTATCTGATGTTAATGTATATAATATAAAAGTGATCATACATAAAACACCTGGGATCAGGACAGGTACCTGATGTTACTGTATATAATATTGATCATACATGAAACACCTGGGATCAGAACAGGTATCTGATGTTACTGTATATAAAATTGATCATACATGAAACACCTGGGATCAGGACAGGTATCTGATGTTAATGTATATAATATAAAAGTGATCATACATGAAACACCTGGGATCAGGACAGGTATCTGATGTTAATGTATATAATATAAAATTGATCATACATGAAACACCTGGGATCAGGACAGGTATCTGATGTTAATGTATATAATATAAAAGTGATCATACATGAAACACCTGGGATCAGGACAGGTATCTAATGTTAACTAATATAAAAGTAATTATACATGAAACCCCTGAGATCAGGACAGGTATCCGATGTTACTGTATATAAAAGTGATCATACATGAAACCCCTGGCATCAGGACAGGTATCTGATGCTACTGTATATGATATATAAAGTATTTGACACAAAAGCCGTGGGATCGGGACAGGTATCTTAAGTTATAACAGTATTAATGTAATCTGAGTGGTATCTTAAGTTAATTTGTTTAATATAACATACACTGACTTCACATGAAACACCTGCGATCAGGAGAGCTATTTTGTACTGCATATAAAAGGCACTGGACACGAAACCCCTGCGAATACGTATAGGTATCTGAATCAAATGGCTGTTTTCACAATCTGCGCATGATCCGTGACCTATGCAAATTCACAGATAGGCCACGCCCACTCGATGACGTAGTAGCAGTTACGCTGTACTGAAACCCCTGGAAAAAAGTGCCGGCCATCATATATATGTGACCATAGACCACAAAAACAGTCATAAGAGTAAACTCTTGAAAAATAAGATTTATGCATTATCTGATAGGTGAATAAATAAGCTTTCCATTGCTGAATAGTTTGTTATAATATGACAAGATAGTCAAGAACTATTTAAAAATATGCATTTCGATGTTTCAGAAAAATCTAAATCATATTTACTATTTTTTTTAAATTAAGTTCAGTTACTAATAAAAATTTTGTTTTTTATATATTTACAGTTGGAAATAAAAAAATGTCTTCATGGAACATGATCTTTACTAAATATTCCAATTATTTGCCATGTATTTGGTATTTTTCCATAAATATAGCTGTTTAACATAAGACAGTATGTTTTTTTAGCCCAGGTTCACATACAATAACTATGATAACTGCAAAAACTTTTTTGTAGTGATTTGAAAACCACACCACTCTCTCTTATCTGAACTGGTGTATAGGTTTACTACAACATGAGGTCAGATGAAAAAGAACATGTCACCTCAGGGCTGCAGATGGCAGAATAATGGACTGCATCTCTAAAGACCCCTGACAACAGGTAAGCTTAAAGTACAAACTCATGCATGCAACATGCATTG
Source organism: Danio rerio (assembly GCF_052040795.2). NCBI lineage: Eukaryota > Metazoa > Chordata > Actinopteri > Cypriniformes > Danionidae > Danio > Danio rerio. The sequence goes on from NC_141033.1 coordinate 28,535,042, forward strand.
TACTTCTAGGCACAGGGCTTTATGTGCCCTATATGAATATGTCTGCAAGTGCATGCATTCATTCCTTTGTCCTTCATATAGCCGGTACGTCTACAAGCCCCAAATGTCAGTAGTATTATCAGGTGGCTGTTTTGGTCAAATTTGCATCTGGCGGCATCAGTGTGGGCCCATTTCTAAAGAGCAGAGGTTCAGAGCAGTCACAGCTTAGCATTCATATTGATAAGGGTATACTCAAAGGAGGGCTAAGAAATGCATTTGCCATGTCAAAGCTGGACAAATTCCCTGCTGACTGCTATGAGGTTGCGCTCCTCTGAGGTTCAAAGAGAGAATGACAAAAGAGAAGATTGTCAGGTGCGAAGACTGAGAATAAGACCAGCACAGATAGAGGAAGCTGGAACAGGCGCTGAGCTGTAATTATGACCAGGGTGACCATAGTCTGAGCCTCAGACAGATCGACCGACCACCCACAGTCTGTTCACTGACCACCTGATGCATATTACGCACACAACTGGAAAACTGTCTTGATCTTGTTCCATTGTTGCTGAGTTTGTGCAGCCACCAAAGACACACAGGGTTTTTATCAGTCAGACTGAAGTAAAGTTGTGTTTACAATGTGTTTACAAGGTACTAGTGCTGATATGACAAGTGTAATAATGTAATTTCTTTAGATATTAACATGCAAACCTGCTGGCCTTAATATAAGCAGCACAAAAAACATACAATAATGCTGTTAATATGTTATCAGTAAAAAAGACAAGAAAATATAGACAAAAATACATCTTTAAACTGACTTGTGTTCACACATACATATACAATGTGATCAGTGACTATTAAAATGCTTCATTTACCATTTTAATCACTGACCAATGTTCTACAAATCATCACAAACATGTATTTAAATGTTTAAGCATCCTAATGAACATCACCTTTAATTATTAACTATTATCTGTCACAATCTACATTTGTTTTGTGACTGTATTGTAAACTACTACTAGTTTATAACACACATTCATACATACATACATACATTAATACATCATACAAACACACACACACACACACACACACACACACACACACACACACACACACACACACACACACACACACACACACACACACACACACACACACACACACACACACATATTCAGTACATGCATAAATACTGGTAATTTTCTCTTGGTCATGCATAGGGCCAGACAAAATCTATGTTTTGTTTTGCTATTTTTGTGCAGACTTTTGTCAAAAAACTGAGGATTTATTTGGAATGATTTTGGTAGTATTGTAACTAAAAACTTAATATATTAAATGAAAAAATATTACCTTTTTAAATTTTTTAATGTTTCCAATGCAAATACAATTAGATCCACTTATTTGGTAAACAAAGCAATTCTCTCATATAATGCAAGGATGTAGAATTAGCATGGACAGAGGGGATGTGTCCCCACCAATATCCACAAATTATTAAAAAGTCCCCACCAATAATTTAGTTGCCTCCAAAATAAAATAATGTTTTGTGGAAATTTTCCAGTCAGGCTTATTGTGCAAAACTCAGGTGAGACATGGACATAAGCAGCTACATTACAAAGAATAGTGTCAGTCACTTGAAGTAAAGTTCACTGCAAGTCCACCATAATAGTAGATGTGCAATTAATTTGAAAAAAACAGTTTCGATTTTGGCCTCCACAACGTTTATCAAAAATAGGTGTTGGTGTTGGTGTCTAATTAGGTCTCCACCAATATCAAAATCTAATCTACGCCCTTGATATAATGTACAAAAAGACAGAAAATATCACTTTACAAACTGTATTATAAATACATAATATAAACATTTACATATTAGTCAATAATATTACAGAAATGTATTTTAAAACTGATTAAATATAAATTTACACACATTTACACAAGTAAATAAATAGACTCAATGAATGAAAAATAAAAGAAGGGCTAAAAATCTGCAGATTTTTGCATGCAGATTCCATGTGGGCCTAGTCATGTGTAATTTATTATTGCCAAAGCATTAAATAAGATTTTTAGCTCTACAAAACTACCAGGTTGCTGCTTATTGATCTTTAGGAGCTTTAGCTATTGGGTACAATTAAGAATGGGATCTAATAACTTAATAACTGGCAGGTAAAAATTCTGTAGTAATAATGGGAATTGATACTTAAACTAAAATGTTACTTACTAAAAGTAGCTTTAACATTTACCTATTACAATGCGATCAATTATTCCAGGAGATATGACAATACAATTTGTACAATTACACTAAAAGTTGACAGGCTATACTTTGGCAGACACTCTTTAAACGCATAGTGTTTTTATATTGTAACCCAGGTTACTAGTGGGTAGTATACAGCAATAGAGCAAATAGAAATATGAGAAAAAAAAACATTGGCAGAATACTCGATTAAATAATATACATTAAAATTATTTACTTATATAAATAATTTATAATAGAGTATTATACAGCATTCAAGGGAATAGCGCTTTAGAATGACATCATCGTGCCTTACACTATAGCAGCAGATCAGCTTTCCAAACAATAACAAATCTCGCTTGTCTGTTAGCTTGTGTTTACCGTTGCTATGGTGATTCAGTGTTCGCAAGGGAAAGCAGAGATGTAAGTTGTTATATTAATAACAGTAATATAACTATTAGATTTACATCTTTTAATGTTTTAATGCGTATTAACTGTGAAAATTGACCATTAATAAGATGCTGACATTATTTCAATAATATATTTTTAATGACGGATTGAGAGAAGAAAAAAACAAGATTTGTTTCTGAGAGTGAAATCTGCACACGATTGCCACCTGGAGTTTTCCTATTTTTTTCGCTTTGATTTTGAATGATTTCCTTGGTGAGTTCATGTTTTTATTATTATTATTGTTTTCATTATAACATGATTTAAACTAGTGTTGAAAAATGTGTTTCATTAATTAACCATTTGTTTGGTCTAGTAAAAACTCAAAGTATTATACAGAGTATTATACAAGTGATTGTGTAAAGTTTAAGTGAGAAAAGTTTAAGTAAAATGCTGTCATTTGTAAAAAGAAAATGCCAAATAGGAGAGAGAAATAGGAAAAACACAGAAATTCAGCAGAGAGAAGCATATACATGGTTATTTACTGTTGCTGTTTATTTAGAAATGTGTTTAGCTGAGATAATGCATACACTGTAAAATGCTAATGGTTTCTTTGGCCTTGTGTTTTCAAGGCCAGGTTTTTTTTTCTTTTCCTTGGTTTTGTTCGTTTGTGCATCTTCTTCTGATTTTTCATCGGTGAGATGTTCTATTGACGTCAGTTGCTGGATGTGATCTGCTCTGGATTCGAATTAATTGAAGTTTGAACTCTTTTCTGGATTTGGATTGTCTCAACTTCCATCGGTGCGTGTCTAATTGTGGAGTTGGACTGGCGAGCCTCCCATTGAGTGGATTCTTTGGATACACCTGTTGAAAAGATACAAAGTAAAACCTATTCAGCGTCATGGTAGGAGTGTAAATTTACAACACACTCACAAGTGCAACATCCTGGATCTCTGGAACTGAATTTGCAACCTAGTTGTTTTGCAAAAGAATCTCTTTGAAAGTTTATCACCTTTACTGGACTTTTGGAACATTTTGAAATGTTTTAAGTGAATGTTTTATTTTCATTTTTATTTTATTTGTACATTGTTCCTTTAGAGTGTTCATTCGTTGAAATTTTTGAATCTTTATAGAGAGAGGTTAACTGATTTAAGAAGGGAAATCTTGATTATTTGTTAAATAATAATACAATTTTAATATTGTATTATTAACTTACACTTGCAAACCTTTAATATAGTACTGTTATTAGCATATTAATATTATATTATTGTTATAATAGTAACCAAAATATAATATTAGCCTTAACAATAGAAAAACAGAAAAATAACAATATTAACTTACCTTATTAGTGATATAGCCTGTGAAGAAAGAGAAGTGTTATTAGAGAGTGTAAATAAGATTGAGGTCATTAGATAAGTGTGAAAAAATCTAGAATTTGTTTTATTTATTTTTATTTATTTTTATATATATTTCTGTGAACATTTTACAATACAATCTTTTAATATTCTTACCTCTGTGTCCGAGTCCTTCACTGTTGTTGTATCTTCTCTCTCTTTGGAGGAATTTAGACTTCTGAGCATCTGGTCCATTGATTAAATCTTATAATACATTTGTCTACCGAGGGTTACATACCAAAAAGTGGCGAGAGCCAGCCAGGAGAGAGATTGCAACAACAGTGTCTAATTACAGTATTCGAGTTCACTATAAATATTACAAATCGGAGAGAACTTTAACGTCATGGATATTATAGAAAAAGAGAATGTAAATATCTCAAAAACAGTGATTGTGGGTGGAATGACACTGACTGAGACAGACTCAGATTTAGAGTCATGGCTTTTAAGATATGGTAGTATTAACCGACATCTTCTAATTGATGACCCTGACTGTGAGTTTCATCGACATGCTATCATAGAGTTTACACATAACTCCGCGATGAAAACATTGATGCCTCTTTTGCCTTTAACTGTAGTTAGTATGTCAAACCCAAGTACCACTTTCATGGTACGTGCTTTAAGTTGCGTTTATTCCCATATTGCTAGTTATAGTGCTACTAATGGATATCTGGAGGAATTGCAAAACATTGCTAGTTTTAGTGGGAAATCGATTGAGGAGGTACTCCAAACAGAGTTACTGAAGATGAAATTTGGCCCTTCTCATGCTGAATCACTACCTGTTTTGGATAAAAATCTTGAATTTCCAAATGCAGCACGTTCTCAAATACTTGATCGTAGCACAGTCAGTTCACCAAATAGACTGCTGTCCCCAGTCATATCACAAAGTGTGATTACTGAACAAACAGCTTTTCCTTCATCTAGAATTTCACCATTTCATGAAGTTGAATCAACAAATTCAAAAAACCTGTCCAAGGAAAGCCTTAACCATAGAAGTACTAAACCCACAGTAACAGTGTCATCCCATCCAGCACTTACCATGGACATAATTGATCCTCCTAGCGTGCAAAAGGTAGTAGTTGAGCACATTGTCCGCACAAATGACACAGCTCATATGCACTATACCTCTTTTCGCCTCCGATCTTTCTCTGGAAAAATTCCTAGACCTGTTAATGAGCCAGATTTTGACACTTGGCGTGCCAGTGTTGATCTCCTACTGACAGATCCTTCTATATCTGACTTAAATCGAGCTAGAAAAATCATAGACAGTCTGCTTCCCCCCGCTGCAGATATTGTTAAACATGTCTCCCCTAACAGTTTACCTGCAGTATATCTAGAATTGCTGGAGTCTGTATATGGCTCTGTAGAAGATGGAGATGAGTTATTAGCCAGATTTATGAATAGCTTCCAAAACAATGGTGAGAAGCCTTCAACTTACCTGCACAGATTACAAGTTCTCTTAAGCACAGCTATTCGACGAGGTGGGATATTTGAAGAAGAGAGAAACCGATATCTTCTAAAGCAGTTTTGTCGCGGCTGTTGGGACAGTTCCCTCATTGCTAACCTTCAATTAGAAAGGAGAAAAGCCACTCCTCCTTCATTTGCAGAATTAGTAGTTCTCATCCGTACAGAAGAAGATAAAAATGCCTCTAAAGAAGAAAGAATGAGAAAACATTTGGGGTTAAATAAACACTATCCTGCCCCCTCGAAATCCAGACTGTCAGCTCACCAGATATCTGCCCACCAATGTGAAACGCAGGATGATCAAACTGATACATCTCTCGCAAAGCAAGTGTGTGAACTTCAAACTCAAGTTGTTGCACTGCAAAACCATTCAAGCCAGAAAGAAAAGAAAAAAAATGCAAAACCAGATGAAGTGAGTGAGCTGAGAAATGTTGTCACTGAGTTACAAGCACAGATTACAGCCATGCAAACTACAGCCACTCCAAAAATTAAAAGTGATGTAGAAGCAACTGAAATTGCTGACTTAAAGAGACAGATTGCTGATTTAAAGGTTCAACTGACTGCCCCTGATATGAATAGAAACCGCACCAGAAACTTGCTGCCTGAACCTAGAGCAACAGATTGTTACAGAGCTAGTAAACTACCTGAAAGTAGACCTCGTCCAGGGTATTGTTTTAGATGTGCGGAAGATGGTCATCTTGCCAGCAGCTGTAGTAATGCTCCTGACCCTACTAAAGTTGCTGAGAAAAAACGCAAGTTAAGGGAGCGACAAGCCCAGTGGGATACCCAACAAGTAGCAATCATGAATCCTTTAAACTGAGGACGGTCTCTGTAGAGGGGCATACAGAGACTAAGAGAAATAATAATTGCCCTGAGAAACGTAAACAATTGTTCAACCAAAATGCGTGTGACGCACCCCCTTTGAGAAATTTACCAAGAGGATTAGTGGGAGTGAAGTGTACTGCCCAAATAACTGTTGGTAATAAAAGAGTTTCCTGCCTTCTGGACACAGGGTCCCAAGTAACTACTGTTCCCTGGTCATTTTATCAAGAGAATTTATCAAATTGTCCACTTAAATCATTGGATAACTTGCTGGAAGTGGAAGGGGCAAATGGTCAAACAGTGCCTTATCTTGGATATGTGGAATTGACTCTTAAGTTTCCCAGAGAGTTCCTTGGAACAGAGACAGAAGTGCCCACTTTAGCCCTGGTAGTCCCAGATTTGATGAACACTCCCCAAGTTCTAATTGGCACAAATTCATTAGATGCTCTTTACAGTAACTATGTCCAACAATCTGTTTCCTGTCCTCAATCTAACTTCCATGGTTACCGTGCAGTGCAAAAAGTTTTAGAAGCAAGATACAAACAAGCGAGTGCTGATGTAGTGGGCTGTATCAAATTCAAGGGACATGTTCCAGAGGTAGTACCTGCAGGATGTACAGTGGTTCTTGATGGACATGTTCTAGTTAATTGTCCTCATGTAGGGAAATGTGTAGCTCTAGAGTCACCAACTTCACCCGCTTTACCCGGTGGTTTGCTAGTTGCCAGCTGTTTGCATTCCTTACCCACCAAAAAACATCAACAGTTACCAGTTGTGTTACGGAATGAAACTCAGACCGACATTACCATCTATCCCAGAACTATAATTGCTGAATTGCGGGCAGTCCAAGAAGTAATAAAGGGTGGGCCAGTAAATTCCAGCACTGTCAATAAAGAACTTTCTGCTTGTTCCAATCTCAAATTTGACTTTGAAAATTCCCCATTGACACCTGAATGGAAGAAACGAATAACGGATCAATTAAATTCCATGCCTGAAGTCTTCGCCTTGCATGACTTAGATTATGGACATACAAACAAAGTCACTCACCGAATAAAGCTTAATGATGAGACTCCTTTCAAACACAGACCTCGACCCATACATCCTCAGGACATTGATGCAGTACGAAAACATTTGCAAGACTTGTTAGCAGCTGGAATTATTCGAGAGTCAGAATCCCCTTTTGCCTCCCCCATAGTAGTTGTAAGAAAGAAAGACAATTCTGTACGTCTTTGCATTGACTTCAGAAAGCTGAACTCACAAACCATTAAAGATGCCTATGCCCTGCCAAATCTGGAAGAGGTCTTTTCAGCATTAACTGGTTCGAAATGGTTCTCTGTCCTTGACTTAAAATCAGGATATTATCAGATTGAGATGGAGGAAGCTGACAAAAGTAAAACTGCCTTTGTGTGTCCCTTGGGGTTCTGGGAGTTCAATAGGATGCCCCAAGGCATTACCAATGCCCCAAGTACGTTTCAAAGGCTGATGGAAAGATGCATGGGTGACTTGAATAGGAAAGAGGTGTTGGTCTTCATCGATGATCTGATCATTTTCTCTGAAAGTTTAGAAGAGCATGAATCAAGGCTGATGCACGTTTTGAAAAGGCTCAAAGAATATGGACTGAAGCTATCGCCTGAAAAGTGCAAGTTTTTCCTAACTTCTGTTCGATACCTTGGTCATATTGTATCAGAAAATGGAGTGGAGACTGATCCAGTGAAAATCGAGGCCCTAAAAACCTGGCCAAGACCAAGAAATCTCAAAGAATTAAGATCTTTTCTGGGATTTTCTGGATACTATAGGAGGTTCATTCAGGATTATTCCAAGATAATCAAACCCCTTAATGACCTCACAGTAGGGTATCCACCTCTTCAAAAACGTCACCTACAAGAGAACAAGAATAAGCAATATCTGGACCCCAAAAAGGAATTCGGAGACAGATGGAATCAGCCCTGTCAACAGGCCTTTAACATGATTATTGAGAAACTCACCTCTGCACCTGTTCTGGGATTTGCAGACCCAAAGCTTCCTTATGTTCTGCATACTGACGCCAGTACCACTGGGCTCGGGGCAGCCTTATACCAGAAACAAGAGGGACAAATGCGGGTCATTGCTTTTGCAAGCAGAGGGTTGACAAGAAGTGAAACCCGGTATCCAGCTCACAAGCTAGAATTTCTAGCTCTTAAATGGGCAGTCACATCTAAATTCAGTGACTATTTGTATGGAACAGAATTTTTGGTCGTAACTGATAGCAACCCTTTAACTTACATTCTGACATCTGCAAAGCTTGATGCTACCAGTTATCGCTGGTTGTCAAGTCTGTCCACTTACAATTTCAAGCTCCAGTATAGGGCTGGAAGTCAAAACTGTGATGCAGATGGCCTTTCAAGACGACCACATGGTGAGCTTTTAGATGACCCTGCATCCCAGAAAGAGAGAGAGAGAATTAAACAGTTTACCCTTCATCATTTAGATGAATTTGGAGTTGAAGATTCTCTTATCCTCCCAGAGGCCATAAAAGCCATCTGTGATCGACATCAGATTGGAAATTCCTCACATAAATGCAAATTTTCCAACCCTTCCATTGCCCTTGTTGAGTCCTTAGCCCTGCATGCAGATGTATTACCAAATGAGTTTGAACAAGAAAATGAGCATGGTCTTCCAGTCATTCCTTACCTGTCCAACGAAGAGTTAAAGAGACAGCAGAGAATGGATCCTGATCTCAAATTCATTATCGATTGTTTACAGCGGAATGAAAAACCTTCTAGTTCAAAAGACCAGTCGCTTGCTGTTACTCTGTGGATAAGGGAATGGAACAGATTAGAATTAAGGGATGGATTGCTTTATAGGAAGAAGCAAGATCAGGAAAGCACTCACTATCAATTAGCTTTACCTGTAGCTTTACGTGGAACAGTGTTGAAGAGTCTCCATAATGATATGGGACACATGGGCATGGAGAGGACACTTGACCTTGTCAGAACCAGATTCTTTTGGCCAAAAATGTCATCATCTGTGGAAGAGAAAATTAAGACATGTGAGAGATGTGTACGTAGAAAAGCGTTTCCTGAAAAAGCAGCTGAAATGATGAACATCAAGACTACCAGACCATTGGAGTTGGTCTGTATGGACTTCTTGTCTTTAGAGCCAGATCAGAGTAACACCAAAGATATATTAGTTATTACAGATCACTTCACCAAATATGCGGTGGCTGTGCCTACCAGAAACCAGAAGGCACAGACTGTGGCTAGATGTTTATGGGAAAACTTTCTAGTACATTATGGATTTCCGGAAAGACTGCACAGTGATCAAGGACGAGATTTTGAGTCAAGCCTCATCAAAGAGCTATGTCTCGTCGCAGGTATACACAAAGTGAGAACTACTCCTTACCACCCAAGAGGAAATCCAGTGGAGAGATTCAATAGGACCCTTCTCCAAATGTTGGGTACTCTTGAAAACAAAAAGAAGTCATGCTGGAAGGAGTTTGTCAAGCCTTTGGTGCATGCCTACAATTGCACTCGAAATGATGTAACAGGATACACTCCCTATGAACTTATGTTTGGTAGACAGCCCAGGCTGCCAGTCGACTTAGCCTTTGGGTTACATGTGGATCGTTCTACCAAATCCCACTCTCAGTATGTAAAAGATCTGAAAGAAGGTTTAAGAGAGAGCTATGAAATTGCCATCAAAAACTCTGCAAAAGTAGCCCAACGTAACAAGCGCAGATTTGACAAACATGTGGTTGTTTCTACTCTTGACGTGGGAGATAAAGTCCTTGTGCGAAATTTGAGGCTAAGAGGCAAGAACAAACTGGCAGACAAATGGGAATCAGATGTCTATGTAGTTATCCGTAAAGCTGGAGATCTCCCAGTATATGTAGTCCAGCCTGACGGAAAGACCGGTCCAGTTCGAACTTTACACAGAGACTTACTTCGACCTTGTGGATATTTGTCTGAAAATGAAATTGAAGAAATGAGTCCTCCAAATGTTCAACGTAAGCCCAGAACTAGGTCTAGCTCTGCTCTAGAAATTGCTCCCAAAGAACATCAAATGAGTGATCAGTCAGAATCTGAGGATGACTCTCTATATATTAGAAATGCAGGACGCCAGTTGGAATCCATTACAACGACTGTGTTACCTTCATCACAAAGTCCAGTGCTTGTAAGGAACTTACCTGGCATAAAGCCCATTGAACCACTCCCTGTCGTGGTGAACCCTGAAAAAGAAACCTTACCTGATTCCAGACTAGAAGAAGACTTAACAGAAAATCAAAGAGATGATGTCAATGAGAATTTCTTACCTGTGCTGAACCCTGCTGATATTGACCCCAAAGAATTTGAACCTGAAAGAAGTGGAAATAGTGTTGAAGGACAGATCCATAGAAGGGCGCTTGAATTAGATCCTGTTGATGTATCCCATTCTAATGATCAAAATCCACATGTCAAAAATGTTTCAAGTAACCAGCCAATAGTGGATGAAAACCTAGATACCAGTGGCCCTAGACGCTCAAAAAGGCAATGTAGACCACCTAATAAGCTTGAATATCATAAACTAGGAAATCCCTTGACACTAGTCATTCAGTCCTTACTACAAGGTCTGAGTTCAGCCTTTACCACATCGTTAGAAGAACCCATACTCACTAGAGATCAGCCCTTTGTTGTGCCAGACCCTTTTCCAATTGCAGTGACAACCCAACCCCGTACATGCCCGAGGACGTGCCTGAATTCAGGGGGGGAATGTGTAACCCAGGTTACTAGTGGGTAGTATACAGCAATAGAGCAAATAGAAATATGAGAAAAAAAAACATTGGCAGAATACTCGATTAAATAATATACATTAAAATTATTTACTTATATAAATAATTTATAATAGAGTATTATACAGCATTCAAGGGAATAGCGCTTTAGAATGACATCATCGTGCCTTACACTATAGCAGCAGATCAGCTTTCCAAACAATAACAAATCTCGCTTGTCTGTTAGCTTGTGTTTACCGTTGCTATGGTGATTCAGTGTTCGCAAGGGAAAGCAGAGATGTAAGTTGTTATATTAATAACAGTAATATAACTATTAGATTTACATCTTTTAATGTTTTAATGCGTATTAACTGTGAAAATTGACCATTAATAAGATGCTGACATTATTTCAATAATATATTTTTAATGACGGATTGAGAGAAGAAAAAAACAAGATTTGTTTCTGAGAGTGAAATCTGCACACGATTGCCACCTGGAGTTTTCCTATTTTTTTCGCTTTGATTTTGAATGATTTCCTTGGTGAGTTCATGTTTTTATTATTATTATTGTTTTCATTATAACATGATTTAAACTAGTGTTGAAAAATGTGTTTCATTAATTAACCATTTGTTTGGTCTAGTAAAAACTCAAAGTATTATACAGAGTATTATACAAGTGATTGTGTAAAGTTTAAGTGAGAAAAGTTTAAGTAAAATGCTGTCATTTGTAAAAAGAAAATGCCAAATAGGAGAGAGAAATAGGAAAAACACAGAAATTCAGCAGAGAGAAGCATATACATGGTTATTTACTGTTGCTGTTTATTTAGAAATGTGTTTAGCTGAGATAATGCATACACTGTAAAATGCTAATGGTTTCTTTGGCCTTGTGTTTTCAAGGCCAGGTTTTTTTTTCTTTTCCTTGGTTTTGTTCGTTTGTGCATCTTCTTCTGATTTTTCATCGGTGAGATGTTCTATTGACGTCAGTTGCTGGATGTGATCTGCTCTGGATTCGAATTAATTGAAGTTTGAACTCTTTTCTGGATTTGGATTGTCTCAACTTCCATCGGTGCGTGTCTAATTGTGGAGTTGGACTGGCGAGCCTCCCATTGAGTGGATTCTTTGGATACACCTGTTGAAAAGATACAAAGTAAAACCTATTCAGCGTCATGGTAGGAGTGTAAATTTACAACACACTCACAAGTGCAACATCCTGGATCTCTGGAACTGAATTTGCAACCTAGTTGTTTTGCAAAAGAATCTCTTTGAAAGTTTATCACCTTTACTGGACTTTTGGAACATTTTGAAATGTTTTAAGTGAATGTTTTATTTTCATTTTTATTTTATTTGTACATTGTTCCTTTAGAGTGTTCATTCGTTGAAATTTTTGAATCTTTATAGAGAGAGGTTAACTGATTTAAGAAGGGAAATCTTGATTATTTGTTAAATAATAATACAATTTTAATATTGTATTATTAACTTACACTTGCAAACCTTTAATATAGTACTGTTATTAGCATATTAATATTATATTATTGTTATAATAGTAACCAAAATATAATATTAGCCTTAACAATAGAAAAACAGAAAAATAACAATATTAACTTACCTTATTAGTGATATAGCCTGTGAAGAAAGAGAAGTGTTATTAGAGAGTGTAAATAAGATTGAGGTCATTAGATAAGTGTGAAAAAATCTAGAATTTGTTTTATTTATTTTTATTTATTTTTATATATATTTCTGTGAACATTTTACAATACAATCTTTTAATATTCTTACCTCTGTGTCCGAGTCCTTCACTGTTGTTGTATCTTCTCTCTCTTTGGAGGAATTTAGACTTCTGAGCATCTGGTCCATTGATTAAATCTTATAATACATTTGTCTACCGAGGGTTACAATATGCAGCTATACATATTATACTACAAAAGTGATTAAATCCACTTTTGTTTAACATGGCATTTGCATTTATTATGCATGCACATGGAGACGTACACAAGGCAGACCATACATGTTCAATATGTAATGATGGGGGTAACAGCTATATGTCGTAGAGTCCACAGCTGTGCATTGTTCCGCACAGGCAGGGAGGCTGCAGACACACAGAATGTGAAGTAAAATGAACACACATTCTTATCAGATGCAGATTTCTCTACTGCAGCATGTGGCAGTGGAGTTGGCTGGCAGTGTCGGTGGAGGGGCCGCTGGCCTGTGCCGGGGGGCATGCTAAGGATAATTGGAGGGCCGGCATATTGAGAATGAGGCCAGGCAGCCCAGTCTGCTCAGGGGGGGTCAGCGCTCTGCACTCACAGCTGGTCATTAGTGACCCACGCTGAAAGGAATATGGAGCTATGCTAAAAAACCTATTAAAATTTTAGCTCAGTGGCTGTGACAACATTACAGGAGAGAGGTGAGAGAGGGAGATTAATCTTTATTGGGCGATTAGCGAATATGGCCTTCGTCCGCGGAAACGGGACACACTGGGGGCTGCCAAGTACAGTGCTGACACATAGACTAAGGCCAAAATATATATGAAAATAGCTCTCCTTTTCACTCTGAAGGGTGGAATATGTGTGGTGAGCACTCTGAATGGAGAACACTGTGACTTTTTGCCTGATACTGACTTTAACATACAGCTGGTTGATTGGTTGGTTGGCAGATTCCGATACCAATACTGATAATTGTACTGGCTAATTAGTATACAGTATTAGTTTTATAGCTGCATACAATTATTTTCAGTAAACATAAACTACATCCATTTACCATTCAACTGGCCATCTTTTTAATAGAAGCAAAAAGTAATATTATTAAAAAAACAGCTGTGTCTGACAAATTATTTTGCACAGTTTTCAGTTAATTATTTTAGAGAAAGAAAATCAATCAGAATTTTCCATGCTATTGCCGATATGCCAGTGGCTTTAAATTGATCAAAACAGGCCAATAAATATTGATAGCCAATACATCTGTGCATCTCTAAAGAACATACATGTACACACATACTGTATACACATGAACACACACACAGACACAATATATATTTACATATTTACACATTTACACTACCTGACAAAAGTCTTGTCACCTATCCAAGTTTTAGGTAAAACAAAAAATAACTTGACTTCTAGTTGATCATTTGGTATCAGAAGTGGATTATATGAAAGGCAAAGGCCTCTAGATTCTGCTTATTTTACCAAAATAAAATATGATCGTGCCTTGTTGTTTAATTATTTATTTAGGACAGATAGAACATAAAGTTATGGTGCAATGGAAGAAGACTTAACATTGTGTATGACTCCCATGAGCTTGGACGGCTGCATCCATATATTTCTGCAATGACTCAAATAACTTATGAATAAAGTAATGGCAAAGAAAGCGTTCTTGAAGGACTCTATCAAGATTCTTTGGATTCATCTTCAGTGTCTCCTCCTTCATCTTACCCTAGGCATGCTGAATAATGTTCATGTCTGGTGATTGTGCTGGCCAATCCTGGAGCATCTTGACCTTCTTTGCTTTCAGGAACTGGCTGAAGTATAAGGAGAGTTATCCTGCTGAAAAATTTACCATCTCCTGTGTTTTGTAATGTAATGAGCAGCACAAATGTCTTGATACCTCAGGCTGTTAATGTTGCCATCCAGTCTGCAGATCTTCCACCATGATTTTTCCTTGACCAAACTTGACAGATTTTTGTGAGAATCTTGGGTCCATGCAGGTTCCAGTAGGTCTTCTGTAGTATTCGTGATGATTGGGATGCAGTTCAACAGATGATGCATTAGAAAAATCTACTTTCTGCCACTAGAAGTCAAGTTATTATTTGTTGGTCTTAGAACTGGGATCGATGACAAGACTTTTGTCAGGTAGTGTATATATATATATATATATATATATATATATATTACTTTTAAAGCGTTTTTATACATTTATTTATTAAAGTATTAATTTGACCAAATAAGATTCTATTTTTTCAAATATTTCATTCAACTTTCAACAAGACTCTATAAAATAAAATAAAAAAAAAAAGGTACAGTATCATGTTGTTCACAAGACTTTATGCTCAAAAATTATTTTGAAAAGATGAAAATAAGAAGACCCAATTTTTATAATTAAGTAAAATATGTTATAATGGAGCACCAAATCAGCACATTAGACATTGTTTATTTATTGAAGACCAGAGTAATGGCTTCTAAAAATTCAGCATTGTCATCATAAGAATGATTTAACTTATAAGTTAACTATATTTGACATACAACTCTCTAGCGTAGAGATATTTACACACTACTTGAAAAGCTATTTGCATTATGGAAAATTAGCTTTTTTAATTTAAAACTGAAAGCCATTTACATGTGCTAAAATGTTTGCTTTGGAAATTCTGGAATACCTAAACCTGTGAGGGTGGATAGCCTGACATGCATTTAGTCCACTCTGAAATGACCAGCTATGACTTTACAGGGTTAATTGTGTCAGTTATTAAAGTGTTCTTTTAAAATACATTAAGCCCAAGGCTGAAGTTGAAGTCAATGCTGTAATATTACTTATTAAAATGAAAAATGGGAATTATAAATGGGGTAGGTGAAGACAAGTATATCCAGCCTAGTGCAAAAAATATCAGAAGTGAGTGAGAAGGCATTAACATTATAAGAAAGTCTCTAGAGATGAGTATATGTGGAACATTATAATGAGCTATAGACTTGCACAACTTCATACCGCATATCGCCTTCTAAATGAGCATATAATGCACATATCCGCTTCTTATACAGGCACTTCTGGTCCAGTTTGACCAGCCATGTGCTGCAGTTTGTAATTAGTGCAGCCGTTTCATTTCAAAGAAAGAAAGAGCAACTAGGGGACCATGAAAAGAAAAGTGACTGAACAATAGCGAAAGAAATCGAGAAAAGAGAGAGAGAGACAGACATAATCTAACCAATCTGACTCTGACCCTTTTCATTAAAGGCTGATTAAAACTTTTAAAAATGCTGTTTGCCCCTAGAAGACGATAACCTCTACAACACGAGACATTAAAGAATAATAACCATCTATAAAAAGGGACAAAGAAATTCTTGCCTGAGCTAGAAAAACCCAATTGGAACATTTTAGAAAATTAATGAAATTTTAGATCAAATGAATAATAAATTAGGGGGGAATGAATTATAAATGAGAAAAAAGTGCTCTTACTATCAAACAGTACTAAAGGAACATGTAATCCTCAACAAGCTTGAAGAAACAGGGTCAGGTTCAAGCCGCCGTTGTGGTGCGCAAAAAACAAAGGTTTCAGCTCTACTCGGCTTTGAAGATAATTGAAACAACTGTGCTTGAAAGGACTTCAGCCTGACTAGCAACTACACAGGCCAGTTTTACTTGTTTTTATTTTGCCAACAACAATGGGATTTGCATGGTTCTGCTCTTTTCACCAAAAAAAAAGGAATAATAGTAAAAAAATAGCACATCAAATGCATGCTTGTGCTTACATTCCTCGCCACTTAATGAAGTTCTTAAAAGCTCCATTAAAAATGAAACTCAAAATATGCAAAACGTTTCATGTTGCTGAAAGTTGGCCCATTAAAAGTTGGGTCTTCTTGAAAGGAGCCATGAAACGAACTTCATCTTTGTTGCACAACATCAATCCCGCACACTTAAAATGACCAAAATAATGAACAATCATACAATTATCTTTATCAATCATGAACATGTTCCCTTACCGCATATTAAATTCAATTATTAATGTTTTAATTACACAAATGAATTAAAGCATAAATATTGAGAGATGTTCAGTTTAATATTTGATGAAATCACCTTTTTTCTGTGTCGTAGCAGAGATGCAAAGCTTCCCCAACTTCTCGTTTCTGCAATATAAGTGATAATGACCTCTGAGTGAGTCTTCAAATTGCATTACTGTTGTGCGCTGCAATGATACACAGATCAATCTCTGTTATCATAACGGCAATATTTAGTACTCAGAGATATTGCCTGGCTGTTATCTGCTCTAGCCTGAGGAACAAAGAGTTTTATTGAGCCCAATAAACATGATACTTTCAGGGTGGGGTGACTGCTGGCTGGTGGTCTTATTGGAGGGTGTTAAATGGCTCATTGGCGCAAGGTTGTGGATGTGTGAAATGACAGTTCAGGGTGAAAGGCCATCAGTCAGTGTAAACAAATCACACGCTAATCAACGGCTACTCACTGACGGAGAGTGGATGGAGATGGAGTTTTAGTGGAGCCCTGCCGAGCCGCTGTGTTGTGAGATGTGGGTATAGTGTGGTAATAGTACACCTAACACAATGGTGTGGGCTCTTTAAGTTTATTGCCTGCGTAATGCAAAGGCATTTACTCAGTTATGATCCATGTGGGATGCTACTGTTTGCATGATTATAGAAAGGGAAATGTTGAATTTTATATTTGAAGTCTGTTCATTTCCAGTAACGTAAGTTGAAATTATCTATGGCAACGCAAGCCCTGTTTACAATTGATATTATGATTTGTTGTCACCAATATCATCTTAAGTGGACAATGCTAAATGTAGGCGAAAATGATTCTAACATGTTTTTTTCGACCACTTCCAGTGGTACTTGAAAATACATTCAGTTCGATTGCTTTTGTAGTGTTAAATCATTTACTCAAGACTCGTTCTGACCAGATCATTTGAATCGGTGAATTGTTAACTGTAGCCTCGCTCTGAAATGAATTGGAATGGATGTTTTAAATCAGTGAACTGCTGACTTAAGAACAGATGCATATTGATCTGTTCAATTTACAAATCAATTGCTCATTGGGATTTGAAAAATTATTTATTTATGACATGATTCAGATCTTCATGAATCAAACTGTTGTGTCTCAAAGCCGTAGACAATTTCTCCTCTTAAAGAAAACCTTTGCTCCTCTACAAATGTTAATATCATGTATAAATAGTGGTGTCTGGGCTGACCCTTTGTAAAAACTTAGTGTTCATACCAGATGTAAACCCAAAAAGCCTATGAGTACTCTAATATCCTAATAATGCCTTCTAATATTCTATTGAGAGTCAGATGGGATGCAGTTACAAGTTAGTAACAGTCAGTGGAATGTCTAAAGTATACCATTAAAATAAACTGCATGCCAAAATATATGAAAAAAGCAAAAATATAACTTCACTTCTGACATAAGCTATAAAACAACATTTTCATTGTGGAAAAAACTCTCCTTGTGGCTGGACAAAGTGAGATCTTTATTGAGTAACTCGTACACAATTATAGGCTACATCACAAAAATATTGTATTTAGGGTAATAGCTTCATAAAATATGATTACAAACATTCAAAGCTTAATTAAAAAAACATTTGTTTTTGTAAATATAAATGTAAATATGATGTAATAACAATTGTATGTGAACTGTCTTTATATGAACGTCAAAATGGCCACCATGGACATTCAAGTATTTGTAGAATTCTGGTAGTTCCAGTATTAAACACATTGATATTTAAATGTATTATAATACATTGCATGTTCTCCTCGTGTTCACATGGGTTTCCTCCGGACGCTCTGGTTTTCCTTACAGTCCAAAGACAAGCGGTATAGGTGAATTGAATAAGCTAAATTGGCCCTAATATATGTAATGTAATGTGTAGTTTATATAGAGCATTCATTGTGTATGGCCGTACACCCAAAGCGCTTCACAATCATGAAGGGGGTTTCTCCTCACCACCACCAGTGTGCAGCATCCACTTGGATAATGCTATGGCAGCTATAGGACAATGGCGCCAGTGCGCTGACCACACACCAGTTACAGGTGGAGCAGAGAGACTTTGGGAGGGGCAATTTGGCCAGTACACCAGGGTTAGACCCCCTCTTTTTACTAGAAGTGCCATGGGATTTTTAATGACCAGAGAGTCAGGACCTCGATTTAACGTCTCATGCGAAAGACGAATGTGTGTGAATGCAAGAGTGTATAGGTGTTTCCCAGTGTTGGGTTGTGGCTGGAAGGGTATCATCTGTGTAAAACATATGCTGAATAAGTTGGAGGCTCATTCCGCTGCAGCGACCCTTATTAATAAAGGGACTAAGCCGAAAAGAAAATGGATGAATGATTTTATTATAATTAATTTGTATTATTTAACAATATTTTTTTAATAAAAAATAAAAAATTATGATGAAAATTAAAAGTTAAACTTCAAATCAGGGAACACAAATTTACCATTAACTACAGCTTTTGCCTCAATAAACACCTAATATACTGCGTATTAATAGTATGGTAGAGATATTAAAGGATAAAATTAGGCATGGTTTAGAATATGCAACATATAAGCAACTAGCAAACAGTGAAAACTGGTCCCATTGCTTAAGTGTTACCAAATATACTATTAATATAATGAATATAAAAAAGTTGATGGAACACAAACACCCTCAGGATGTTTCAAATGTCCCCTGGAGTGCATTACACAGACACCAAATAATGTGGAAAATGCTAAAAACCGAAAGACAGTTGATAAGAGAAATCTGACTGGCAGACAGCAGGCCGCTGCTGTCAAGTCTGGCAGATAATGAATAAATTGTCAGAGTTCCTGAGATGCCTCTCAGTAAGACCTTCAGAACCGGTTGTGATTTGTGCTATGTGTGGAGTCAACCACCAGCTCTCTGAATGAGATCACGGACTGCGTTCCTGAAGTGAACAATTATAATTGTAGACGACTCTACGGCTGAAAGCTCGGATGAACCGGTTCCTCTCGCAGTCTGTTCCTCTGTGGATACACGGATAGTGAGTTCGCCTTATGTTAGCAGTTAGCGTTATACGCTTTCGCACACACCTCTTATTCACTTGGCCGTGGAGCATCCAGACCCGTCCGTAGGCTGCAGGAAAACTCACAGCTCTGTAAGATTGTTAAAAGTAGATAATTGGAAACAGGAGGAAGTCGTCCTTACAATAGGCATCTACCAACGCGCAGCTTGTTACCAAAAGTGCTTTAATAATTAATGTAGTTCCCTTCCCTGTTCGACACTCTGTCTTTGATATAAGGTTACTGTGCTTGGGGTCCTGCTGAAGGACTAGGCTAAGCAGTCAAACCTTTTCAAGTCCTTCTTCTCTCTCTCTCCTGCCCAAACATGCACCCTGCCCTGCGTCTTTTCAGGAGTGAGGGCAATCAAGCACAGAAAGCGCTCTCTTCTCCTCTCTTTTTGGCACCATCAGCACATTTTCATTTTTTAGCCGTTTAATTGGCCTTGCTTATCCAATTATTCCTCAGGTTAGCCATCCTTTCTGTAAATTTCAGAGGAGAGAGTGTAAATCGAACTGCGTTTGAGTGTAAGGTCATCGACGAGTAATAGTGGGCCATCATTAGCAATGGATGTTCTGGATGGGCTGAGTGAAAGCGTGTAATGCTCTCCTCAGTGGGAGGCTCAGGATGAAGAATGAGAAAATAATTATTGCGTGCCTCCACTTTTCAACAGCATTCCCAGGGTTTATCAAGGTCATCGGGGGTCGAGAACAGGCTAGTTCTTTGCTCGTATCATCAATGCTAAGTGCCTGCCAGTTATGTGATTTCTTTTCTCCTTGTCTGTATACAGATAATCATGAATCTGTTTGCTTGCTTGTAATAATGGAAATATGAAGTCAGTATACTGTAAACCTACGTTAATACTTTATTTCGATGGTTCATTTGAGTATTAGGGTGTACTCACACGATGCTATCCGAACTGTGCCCAGGATTGTTGTAAGTGCTCTAAATCGGGTTGAGGCGCGGTTCACTTGGCCGGCCCTGGCCCGGCTGGAGGAGGTGTGCCAGAGCGCAGCTCACTTGGGCTGAAAACTGAAAATGAGACGTGACTTTTAAGGGACTGTTTCATATGGATTTATTAATCATTCTTACTGTTCAATGAACACAAACTGTTGTAGATTATTAAAGACGCAAATCCCACACTGCATGACAGCGGGCAAACCTCATAATTCCTCCAGCACTAGGACTTTGTGGTTGTTTATGAGCATCGAAAGTGAGTGATCTGTTCGGCGAAATATTTGACTGTGTCACTGCACTGCAAATTTGCAAAGGTACAAATATTAATACCATATAATAGTCCATATTAATACCCCGAAGGTGCATGTTAGTACCTAAAAAGAACAAAAGTGTTCCTCTTAAAATTTTTAGGAACTAATATATACTTTTGAGGTACCAATGTGGATCCTTCAAGTACAAATGTGTACCTATTTGAATAGGTACCACCGCAGTGTCAGCTCATGTACCTTTATTTCAAAGAGTGTACGGACAATATAGCTTACCTAATTCATCTATACCACATGTTTTTGGACTTGTGGGGAAAACCGGAGCACCCAGAGAAAACCCGGAGGAAACCCATGCAAACACGGAGAGAACATGCAAACTCCACACAGAAATGCCAACTGACCCAGCCAGGGCTCAAACCAGCGACTTTTTTGCTGTGAGTCGATTGTGCTACCCACTGCGGCACCCACTATTTTCTGATGTTAAAATATTAAATTCATGCTATTCATGCTATAACCCCTTCAAGGACTCAGATGTGTGATCATCCTTGCAATGCATGCCTCAAAACGCATTTGTGATGTTTTACGTTTTATTTCTTCTTCTAGAATGAGCACGTGACAGTGCTTTACATTGAGTAACTAAACAATTAAGAACAGATTAATAGTTAATAAAAAAAAAAAAAAATTGTAGGTACATTTGTAGGTACATTTGTTAAGCAGTGAATTTTTAAATAAACTTGTTTGTTCAAATTCTCCTTGTATGTTCTTCATCTTTGTATGGACATCTTAAAAGTTCAATCCTTTTCTATTAATAAACACATTAGATATTATGTCAATTCAAAATAAAGAAATGCAATTTTTTTGTAGAACTGTAAGTGATTGTATACTGTAAAAAAATGCTGGGTACAACACGGCTGATTTGTGTTGGAACAACATAAAGGAATTAAGTTAACTTTTTATTCATTCATTTAAGTTTTTTCGGCTTAGGTTCATCAAGGTTCACACAGTTGAATGTACCGCCAACTTATCCAGTATATGTTTTACACAGTGGATTTTCTTCCAGCTGCAACCCAGGTTTACAACCCAAGCTGTTACTGGGAAACATCAATACACACTCAGTTACACACATACAATATGGTCAATTTAGTTTTATTCAGTTCACATATTCTGCATGTCTTTGGAATGTGGGGAAAACCGGACCACCTGGAGGAAACCCACACTGACATGGGGAGAACATACAAACTTCATGACAACTGCCAACTGGTTCATCCGGGACTCAAACCAGCAACCTTCTTGCTGTGAGAAGACAGTGCTAACTGTGTGGCCCAGTTAACTTATTAGTTTTTGCAAATTTAAGTGGGTTGAACATAAAACATTTAAGTAGTCCTTCAAAAAAAAAAAAAAAATTTGTTTCAGCTCATTTTAAATAAGTAGTTTAAACCAACTGCAAATGTAATTTTTGTTGTGTGTGGAGCTCTGCAGAAGCTTGTGAATGCACAGGAGTTTGGGAGGGATTGGTACCATGCTGTGCTGTGTCTGTCTCTCCGTGGGCTGTGTTGTATGCAGGCCCATGCACAGCACCCTGTCAGTCAAGGTGGGGATCAGCTGTGGCCTGGGATGGGAGCATTAGCCCCCTGTGGTGCTCTCTCTCTCTCTCTCTCTTTCTGCTCCCCTCCCCGTCCTGCCCGATTTCCACCCCATGTGCTTCCCGGAGCGCAGCCATGCTCCTACCTGTCTGCTTAATCTGGGATTTTCTCAAGATAATGCTGTTATTTCAGGCCAGTAGGAGGATTTCCCACAAGAAAGGCCCAGTTCAGCCCTTTTTTCCCCTTCTGCCTAAATGTCATCTATTGTGCTGAGATATACAAGGGATTTCGTTGTGAGCAGTGCATGAGTAGAATTTTGACAGCATTTTAATATCCTTTATGATTGTTGTAAGACGTCTCTGTTCTTTGAAACAAGTTGGTGTCTATAGTATCTGAAATAAAGCTCAGAGATTGCAGCAGATAAAGTTGGATACATCGTTCAGTAATGAACAAGAAAAGAGTCCAGATGTGGAAAGGTGTCAGAATCTTGAACATATGTTGTGGAACTGCAGTACAGCGTTTTGTGTATTACTGCAACTTTCAACACTATGGATTATGATGGTAGTCTTTATGTGTGCAGTGGATTAGAGTATATACTAGATTAAGAGTCGAGGATTTAATTAGGGCCGTCAAGGAAATCCTTTGGAAAGTGCTATGGATGATTTCTAAAAATATATATAAGAAAGACTTGAACAAACAAGTAAAGCTTTAGTATAAAATGATCTGTTTATTGTATTTTATTTTATAAGTGTCACGGTGGGGCAGTGGGTAGCACAATCGCCTCACAGCAAGAAGGTCGCTGATTCGAGCCCTGGCTGTGTCATTTGGCATTTCTGTGTGGAGTTTGCATGTTCTTTCTTTGTCCGTGCTTGTGGGTCTCCTCCACAAGTCTAAAGACAAGCGGTACAGGTGAATTAAATAAACTAAATTGGCCGCAGTGTATGTGTGTGAATGGGAGTGTATGGGTGTTTCCCAGTGATGGGCTGCAGCTAGATGGACATCCGCTGCGTAAAACATTTGCTGGATAAGTTGGCGGTTCATTCCTCAGTGGCAACTCCTGATTAATAAGTCAGACTAACCCAAAAAAATTAATTTAATTTAATTTAATTTAATTTAATTTAATTTAATTTAATTTAATTTAATTTAATTTAATTTAATTTTATTTTATTTTATTTTATTTTATTTTATTTTATTTTATTTTATTTTATTTTAAGTTCTGATTATTTTCTTTCAGGATTTTAAAGATGTTTTTGGTAATTCTAATGCAAAACAGATAAGTACAATGCAAGCATAATATGTACGCTGCAAAACAGCACAAAAAAAAAAGGAATAAAACAGATTTAAAATATTTACATGGAAAATCAATACTATTTTGCATCATCATTGGGCCCTTATACTCTTAAGCATTCTAATCAAATATGTGACATAATAAGGGTTAAGAGTAATTAATGATGAAAACAATATATACTTGTATATAAACTAAACATTATGCAATGTAAGATTTTTTTTTAGTTCATGATAAATTAACAAATCAAATATATGTAAATACAAATATTTGACACGTTTTAAGATGTTCATCAAAATCAAATTCACAATAAATCAAATTCACACAGTGAATCGAAACCTAGCTTCACTAATACAATAGAACAGGATATCTCTGAAACAGCTGGATGTGGAATGAATTTTTAATCAATGTTTATAGCTCTCCAGCTCTGCTGAAGTAGCCCAGTAAATGAGGATAAGTGCAGCCACTTGCGTGTGTGTGGGTCTTTTAGTAACAAGGCTGCTGTTTCTTTATGAATGAACCTTTCCTTTTATGTTTGTTCAAATGCCACATGGTTGACCACAAAACAGAACCTTCAAATCTTTTAAATAAACACAAAGATTACAGTTGTACTCTTGGCTTTGAAATGGTTTTGGAATGCAAATCGAGTCAGAAGGTCCGGCTGCGGTTATGTGCCTTAATAGGCTGTACTTTTGGCCAACTGATTATTCCCCGTTTATATACCTTCATTTGAAAACGTCAATTGGTTAAATCAAAGAAGGAATGTTAGAAAAGCCTAACAGGTAACCACATAATGACAGCCAAAAGCCTTTTGGGGACAGACCACAGAGAAGCTGTAAAACAGAGGAAAACTATATGGAAGTATCGGATTCCCATTAAAATGCTTAACAGCATCAGAGGAGATATAGCAAATCTGATTCATACTTTTCTAATCATGTCAGTGTAAACTCACAAATCATTGTCCGACTATAAACGAGCAATAAGGGGAAAATGTGTTGATGTGAAAATGAAGTCCCCACAAAGCATTCTGTACAAGCTAATTGTAAATTACAAACCAGGAACTAGATTTTTTCTCCCCTTTAACCTTCTCTCATTGCACAAATTTTGGTCGGTGTCCAGCCTTTGAGTTTGTGATTTGTGATTAGTGCTACGGGCAGGCCTTCATAATCTTAAGCCAGATTTAAGGCAACATTTGAAGGCAGTTGGTGATCATGAAAAGCCAATTTCCTCCAGATGTTTCATGAGAGGAAGAAAAAAAAAAACTAAACAAAAAAGGAAACCAGATTTACCCAGATTTGAACCTTTGGCCCTACATACTAAAATTACACAAAGAATAAAAGACTCCTAACCAGCAGCAGTTGGGGACAACTCCTGGATGTTTACACTCACAGCTTCTTACAGATGGACTGTTAGCCACACTGTGCGAGTAAATGCAGTTCACTGCAAGCTATAATGATTATAATTAAAAAAAGAGAGAAGTATATGATTTCAGCACATGCCAACTGCTCCTTGCATACGAGCGACAGATTGTTCCAAACCAATTAGAGCTCCTTTTGTTTAGCCCAAGTTAAACACACAATCCTCCAAAGAAAGCAAGCTTCTTTTGATTTCTTTTGAGTGCTGGCGGAGGTGGCTGCAGACGGATCTCCGCACAAAGAGAGGTGCAGTAACGATGCGCCAGGCTTTGCCCAGATGGCTCAGAGGCACTGCGACCTTGTTAGCACCTGCTCTGCGGGCCCTTTGTGTGGGCATGGCCGTGGGCACAGAGACGGGCATGCACCACAGACTCTGCTCCTCCCAAACCTCCATCAGCTCTAATGAAGCGACAGCTCTGCCCATCATCCCTAGCACCCTCAGCCCCTCACATTAGCCCCCCCCCCACCCAAAATGGCAAAGACGTGATTTAAAATGAATCAACCATCTCAGGGCCCCTGAAATGTCATTATAATTAGGTATGTAAATCTTCTTATCATCCCCCTGTGCCATGTATTAGAACGACTGCTGTAAGCCCTAAGGTTGCCCTAAAAATATTCAATTAATAAATGACTGGGTTTTGATGAACTTTGATTGTTTTGGGCCGTTTTCCAAGTTTACCTTATCAGGAAATGTCACCTTGATCCGGGTCTCTGTGGTCTGCTAAATGGAGCCAC
Organism: Danio rerio; assembly: GCF_052040795.2. Lineage (NCBI taxonomy): Eukaryota > Metazoa > Chordata > Actinopteri > Cypriniformes > Danionidae > Danio > Danio rerio. The sequence continues at coordinate 28,561,003 of NC_141033.1, forward strand.
AACATCCGCCCCCTGTCCTTTTTATTTCGGTTTTAAAGACACTTTGTATCGTCGGATTTCAATCGCAATGATCAGACAGGGATGGCTGACCAAAAAATTTGTCATCATTTGCTTGCTCTGGTGTTTTTCTAATGTCTTTTTGTCTTTTTTGGACCTCAAAAAAAAATAATAATAATTGCGCATACTCACCTATACAATAGCAGTGAATATGCAACTAGAATTAAGCTATTTAAAAAGGTTGCAAAATAATGGTTTCATGTGACCTATGAAGTATGTTTCAAGAGGTTTGTGAGTATACAGTGCTCATAAGTACACCCCTCACAAGTCTATCTTGTGCAGTTTTTCTCAGTTTTTCTCGCTTAGGTACATTTCTCAGATCAGAATTGAAATTAAGCAAAACTGTAAGTACAGTACATTTCTTAAAACAACGCATACAAATCGTTACCTTGGAATTATAAGGTTCTATCTGCATTCAGAATGATTTTGAGATAATGAACTTTAAATATGTTCTCTAAAGTTTTTGCATTCCATAGCAAACAGTATGTGTGTAACATTTGCTTTTAAATAAAATGTCTTAAAAAGTGAACAACTTAAGAAAAAACGTCTCTTGCTCAAAATCCTCAGTTCATCTCTCAAAACTACATTTCTGTGTCAATAAATGTATCCGCGCCATCAGAATTAAAAGCCCTTGTGTCATTGTGTACGGATAAGAATTACTGAGTCATGTTGTCATTACAACAGTGTACTCTGAAGGGCTGTTCTAATGTAAACTATGGCTATTTTTATTTCTTTTTGCCCTTTGTACTGTAATTTGTTGACAGATCATGTCATTGTGATACAGAAAGGAAAAGACAGCACTGCATAGCACAAAGAAAAAACAAAACAAAGCAAAAGTTGAAATGTGAACATAGGAATGTCTTTTGAGATGCACCTTCATCAATTTACCATTTAAATACATTTTTAGAAAAAAGTCTAATGGACAAATGCATTATGATAAAATATTATGACAACTTGTTCAGCCATTTTGCATGTAAAGATTTACGCCATGAACAAATGATTAAATGTTGTGGTGGGTGAGACTATTCAGACAGAGACCAAAATAATGTATTTTGATTAACATGACATAAGCAATTGATAATGTAAGAAACATCAGAGAATTGCACATAATCATTTGAATGGATGTACGCAAGCATTTGCAGCTACTTCAAAGAAATGAGAAACTGACTTTCCAACGTGTACCAAAGTGACTAAGTGCCTATATTCACTGAGAAATGGATAAAAATATTCAGTTTCAAAATGGGGTGTACTCATGCTGAGCAGAAGTTAGCATGTTTGTATTTTAAAGATACATGATTTACTTTTATTGATTTATTAAAAACACACTTTTGTGCTTTTTGTTATTAGGTCCAAATTAACTTCTTTTAGAATTATAGGAAAGTGCAGTTAAACCATTTTATATACCCCAGAACATTCTTTGATACTTTTGTAATAAAAAGAGTCTAATGCTGTTCACTATTAGCGTAAGACAGACATACAGTTGAAGTCAGAATTATTAGCCCCCCTGTAATATTAGCCCCCCGTTTAATTTTTCCCCCAATTTCTGTTTAATGGAAAGAAGATTTTAACATATTTCTAAACATAATAGTTTTAATAACTTATTTCTAATAACTGATTTATTTTATCTTAACCATGATGACAGTTAATAATATTTTACTAAATATTTTTGAGGACATTTCTATACAGCTTAAAGTGACATTTAAAGGCTTAACTAGGTTAACTAAGGGGCTAATAATTTTGACCTTAAAATGTTTGTTAAAAAATTAAAAACTGCTTTTATTTTAGCCGAAATAAAACAAATGAGACTTTCTCCATAAGAAAAAAATATCAGACATGCTGTGAAAATTTCCTTGCTCTGTTGAACATAATTTGGGAAATATTTAAAATGGAAAAAAAAAATTTAAATAAATAAATAAATCTAAGGGGGGCTAATAATTCTGACCACTATGGAACAACACCAGGGTGAGTCAATAATGACTGAATTTTACTCATATGTTAACTAGTCCTTTAAGACTAACTTCGGATTTTATTAATAATTAAGTATTATGATTGAATGGTGTAATCTAGTAGACCTTTCAATATACAAGAAAAAAGGGATGTATATAAAAAATGGCATAAAAAAGATGGTACCAGCCAGAAAAATAGCGAATCAGCTGCACAGAAATGAACAAATGAAAGCCCAGAGTGGTGGAGCTAATGCGCAAACTTGTTTCTGTCCTCTACGGCTCCATCATTTATTCAGGAGGTAGAGCGCAAGACGGCCGACTCGCATTTGCTTGATACTCAATTATACATTAGTGTACATCACTTGGCAATCTGTTCATATCAATTTAATTGGATTTTAATATTGCCTCTGATCTTGTTGTCCAATTAACAGTACTGGCTGGCAATAAAGCAGAACCACACACTCTGTGACACCTTTGATCCCCGCCATATGGAGCTCCTCCATTGATTACCACGTTTTCAGAAATTTCACTCTCTCAATATGGCCCGTGATGAATGGAAGAAAATGCACATCCCCGACGTGATAAAAATTTCACTTCCACTCGCAACTTCATTTATTTTGTTGACATCCTGCACTGATTAAAAACAATAAAAAAGGAGAGCCATGCCCTGAATATGGTATGCAAATAGAGCCCTGGGCAGGCATCTTGTGATGCCAGGGGACTGTTGCAGTCACAGGCTTGGCATCGCCTCAAGAATTCTCTTAAAGTGGAAGCACCTTTTTTTTTCTCCCAAAGACTTGGAGAGATGCTTCTTTTGTAATAGCTGTCACAACACTGCGCTGGTGGGGAGGAGAAGAAAAGCGATTTGGAGATCATTTTCTCTTTACATAAGGGAAAAAACTTGCACTTGCATTCATTTTTCATAAGGGTTTGCGTGATTTCAGAACAACAGATTAAAAACGGAAATGGCAAGAAAAACTGTTCCTGTAGAAACTGTTTATTCCGTCTTCATATTACCAAGCAAAAGCAGCAGCCATAAACCTACAGCATTTATGCTTCTCTTTTTACAGGCTCGAGGGCAAGTGATGGGGCAAAAACGGAGCGTGTAACATCGACACCTGCATGGGGTGCAATCAGAGCGGAGGAGTGAACTGAGCGCTGACCCACTTCAGGTTAAAAGCTCACTGGAGTCACCAAGAGAAGATGTTCTTGAAGATGATTCCTCTGCTTTTTTTTCCTCCTCTTTCATCCCTCTGGCTCTCCTGTCCTCTCAGTTGTCTGTTCCAGCTCAGGTCCATAGCAGTACTTCTCCCAAAATAACTGTACCTGAAATCTGTGCTGTTGCATTTGGCTTCTTGTTGTAAATATGCAGTATGCATCAATTCCACATTTTCTTAACTCATAACCTGCATATCCAATGAAACTGATTTGGTAACACTTTATAATAACTACTCTATGAATCATCTATTAAGCGTTAGTAAATAGTTAGTTAATTATTTGTTAAACAGTAACTCTACATTATTAGACATTAGCAAGCAGTTTATAAATACAGCTACACATGCAGTGTTCTTGACATATAAGCACATTTATAATGCGCTTAATGGTTGTGTTTTCATACTTCCTTACTTATTAATTTTTCATTGAATACTCAGTATTGCATTATTTTACAAACATTTGTATTTAAGAGCATTGGTGGTTGTAGAGTCATTCAGAATGAGTTAGTAAATAATTAATTAACTATTCAAATCAACATTTATATATTATATTGTTCAGGCATATAATGGTTACTATGTATGTTAATAAATGCTTTATTTACTCAACTTTATGCAGTTTTGAGACCTAATCTAATGTTTGGACAGTTAAGCTTTATCAATGCCTTTTAAATGCCAATTAAAGGCTTAGTATCAAATTAACAATAAATGCTTGCAGTCTTACCTAAAAATATATATTTACTGTAATGTTTAAACATTGCCAAATAACAGGAGCTTCAAAATACAATTAGAAATAAATACAATTAAATAAAATTGAATAAAACAACAATATATTAATTTAACAATATGTTATGATACAACATTTCAATGCTATTTATTGATGTTTAAACTTTACAGTAATTTTATTTAACATGAGATTGCAAAGATTTATTCTTTTTTAGAATATAACTGAGCCTTTAATTGTCATTTTTAAGAATTTATAAAGCATAAATAGTCCTCATTTTAGGTCACAAAACTGGATGAAGCTGCGTTAATAAAGCATTAATAATGTGAAAAAAAATTATTATCAACAAAGTATGAAAGTACAATTATTATGCACATTATAAATGTGCTTTTAAGTCAGAAGTACAGCATTTGTAGCTGTGTTTAAGAACTGCTTACAAATGTCTATTAATGTAGAGGTAATACCCTGTAAAAAACATCTGATGAAACCCATTGCAACAAACCATTTAAGTTAAAAAACGAATCTTTATGAGTACTGTGAACTTGATCCATTTGAGTAAACGAAGCAATTTGAGCGTATAGTAAAACCCAATAAATCAAGAGATCTCAAACCAATTGAGTACTGTAAAACTCAATAAGTTGAGTCAACTCAAACTGTTTGAGGAAACCGATTGCAACAAAACCATTTGAGTTAAAAAACTAATCTATATGAATACTGTGAACTTCATTTAAGTTGAAGTAATGAAGTATTCAATTAACTCATTACCTTCAACACTGAGTTCTAAACTCTTTCCAAATTAGAAGTAACTTTCAGTAATCAAAAATTAGAAGTAACTTTTAGCAGATTTTGAGTTAACTACACTATTTCATTTGATAAAGTTGACTGTTGGGTTTTACAGTGTACTTAACAGATAATGAACTAACTACTTGCTAATGCTTAATAAATGATTTATAGTGTAGTATTATAAATTGTTAACAATTTTGGGGTAGTGCTTTAAAATAATAGTTCATTAGTTAATGTATGTTAGTTAATGAACTACGTTAGTTAATAAACATAGCATAAACATTCAACATTTAATGCTTTATTAAAATATGAAGTTGTGCTTGTTACCAAGATCTGTACTTTGACCACCTCAAGTGGCTTTTAAAGTTAGTGGCTTTTGTGATTTAATAATTGTATTACTAGTGCATAGCTGGAGATATTAAAAATAAGATATATGAACTATCTTTATGCTACTTTTATGGTGCTTTTGGCATTTTTAGAGCTTTGAAGGTTGACATTTGTATTTGGATTAGTTACATCTGACTGATAAGCGGTCAATTTTTAAAAAAGGATGTTGATACGATGATCCTGGTATCAGATTGCATCGTCTGTGAATAAATCATTTTCTGCATAAGACAACATTTAAATGTATTTTATATGACTGCAAAAAATTCTAATCAAAGTTTATCTCAGATCCAAAAGGCATTTCAACAGTCATAATGATAAAATAAATAATAGTTGCAAAAAAAAGAAAAAAAAAGATAATGAAGCTGCAGAAAAGTTGAGGACATCCTGCTAATACAGTTTGACTAAATAAATAAACAAGTAAAAGATTCCATTAGGTGCTATATTCTCACTTTACTGAAAAGCTCCACTCTGTCATTGTTTTATTAAAATTCACCCTTCTTCTCACCTAGATTTCACATGCTGTATTACTGTCACTCCTGCAGCAACACAGGCTGACTACGCTTTCTTCTTTTCTCTTTCCTCCTCCTCTCTGTCTGTCTCCTACGCAAGTATAAAAAGCAGTGTTGAGTAGTGGCCTATCATTAGAATAATTAATTGTTCAATGAAGTGGCATTTTCAGCAGGAAGTACTCCAGCGGATGCTGTAAGACAGACATTAACACAAGTGAAGTCAGCAGCGAAAGGCGGTCTACGTTGTTTTGTGATAGACTCAATTCTTTATTTTTTCCATTTCTTTTTTGATGACCAGTCATATAAGCAAAAATTAACCGTAAAACAAAATGATGTCAATAAAAAAAAAAAAAACATCAAATAATAGTAAAATATATAAATATATGGGAATTTAACATTTTAATAACTCCATAAGAAGAGTTAAATTTCACAAATATGACTACATTATAAATATACATTTTTTTAAATATACACAATAAAAAACATGATTTCTAAACAGTTTTCTGTTTTTGCAAATGATCTTTTTTATTTGTAAATGATTTACATTGCATATATATAAGTTAACAGCAAAGTATGATATCTATAATTATATCCACACTGAGTTAAAACTGAAAAAAAGGCCAGCTGTTACTAAAAAGAAGAAAAAAAAAACAGCCTATCTGTTACACGTCATAAATGATTTCTTGACCATTAGCACTTTTTCTGCATCACAGCTATTCCTAGGGCATATTAAATCAGCGAGGGTACGCGTGTTTGGGGGGGCCGTGGTAGGACATCTGCGCCTGCCAGATAATTCAGTTAATTTCTATTCCCTTGAACCTGGAGGTGTTAATTTGGAAGCAAGGCAGCAGAGTCTGAAGAATGCCAATACGTCATTTGAATGATTAATGCAGTCGGGAGAATTGGGGGCCTTTGTTTACTCTTTCATTTTGACATGGCAAAGCAAGGAGGTGCGGTGCACGGCACTCAGAGTTGAGGGCAACTTCTGTGGGCGTCCTGAGCTCCGTGTGCGGGAGTCTGTGTGCGACTGCAGAGGAGGTCTGACTTTAAAGCTGGAATATATAGCAGAGGATTATCATTTGACTTTATTCAAGTCATCGCATTCAAAGTCTACTACTGTAGTGAGACTCTAAAGCAGCACAAACACATCATGTGCCAAAATCTGAAGGATAATTACAGGTAAAGGACGTAGCATGTACCAACTCATAAAAAAGGATTAACTGTCTTTTTCATTGTGGGATGAATGAACTCTATAATCTAAGTTTATTTGAACAAATAATTGTACAGAAAATATGCCAGCGTTTAACGATAAGGTTTTATTTAGGCTATTAACTTTAACTTAGCATGTTTGTTAACAAATTAAGAATAAACAGAACTTTTACAGCATTTATTAATCATAGTTTATATCAACATTATATAATTATCTCAGCTAATAATATTTAATGCACTAATAACTTTAAGATTTTATTAACATTAAATGTTAGTAAGTGCTGAAAAATAATTAGCTCTTCATAAATGAATACATTTCACAGATACATATGCTTGTCTGGTACGTTTTGTCTAAAGAGAAAATACCTTTTTCAGTGTACTAACATTTAAACTGAGGCAATGCTTATTTCTGTGTACTTATTATTAAACTATCTACATGTAATTTTTAATTCTAGTTCCAAACAAATAAATCTAACAATGTCACTAAACCTTTCTCTAAACCTAACCACATTCTATCTCAAAAGTATTCGGCAGTACAGCAGAACCTGGGCCAAAAACAGCATTATGTTGCACAGGCATATTTGGGGGAAGAGGTTAAAATGCATTGTATGAGTCAAAATGATTTATTTTATGCCAAAAATCATTCGAAAAAGTATTAACAATAAGAAAAAAATGAAGAAAAAAAAGTACATTTCCTCTTTTAGTATATCAAAACTTACATTTTCTTAGGTAATATGGAATTTAAATGTGATTTTCTCAAAAATAAATACCTTCAAATTTCAGATTTAGTTTACACAAATATTAGAAACTATTGTTTTATGTTTACATTTTTAATATTTTATAATAAAACATAAATGTGTCATAAATCATATCTCATAAATCATTAATTCAGCTTTAAGATTTTGCATAATGATCAACCATTTAAAAAATATGAAAATAGTTGACTTTTACTTCAGATATAGTTCACATGATGTTCAAATGTTCCTGTAAGGATCCAAAATATCAGACCCTGAGAACTGTTATGGAATTTCATGAGGCAAGATGCAATGTTCCAATGCATTTTCTAATCTGAGAAGTGATGAAGAAACCAACTGTTCCACTGTTCTTTTCAAATCACTGTTGACAATGCAAACACAGGCTGGAGAAACAGAGCTACTCAACAGCAGGGGGTAATGCGAAGAAGTCACCCTTCTCCTTCCACCTAAACCCCCCTTCTTGACCCTTATTTTACCTTCTGATTTGAGCACATTTCACATAAAATGTTCAAGGTTGTAACATGGTGTTGCAGCACTATATTCATGTTTGGTATCATTTTAAATGTCTCAGTGTGATTGGTAAAGTGGTCTTAATTTTACAGTAATATTTTACTGGTATATGTTGATTTGGTTTTTTGACTTCTATAAGATCTTGATAAGATGCTCTCCCTCCTCAGAGATGGTTAAGTCCTCAAATTCACCAGGCCAGGGTTTCTGTGACACCTCTATTGTCTTGAATTTATGGCTGTTTGTTTTGACTTGAGTATATAAGGTAACATGTGGTATAGGACAGGGGGAGATCTTGTAAAAAGACACCCCATTGCAGCATCTCAGAGACTTATGCTGCAATGTATTTCTCTGGTCCGGTATGCATCTATAATTCTTTGATTTATCTTTGATTAATGGATGTTATATTGTTAGTCTCATCTCTGAATTGGCTTCCTGATGATTTATTATGTAATTGGCAGAATACAATTTTACCTGACAAATAAAATGTTAAGTTTTGATTAATTCTGGAGTTTTGCGAATTCATTGTATCCAGTAGATTAGAGGAGTCTTCATTACCTTTATAGTATGGCATAATTGAATTGATTAATAGGCACATTTGATTATACTTAGCCATAGAGGCCTATAACATGTAGACCTTTTAATCATTTAACCACTGGAAGTAGCAAGTTGTATGGGCTTGGCTAAGGATCTATTTTTATAATGACTAGGTAAGCGTTAATGCGACCAGCTTATTCAAATATAGTTAATCCTGCATCCTCTGACTATTTTCAGAGTGTCGACATATTGTTCGTGAGAAGATGCGCAAACCCGGGGCATGGAACTCTGAGCAATGTTGGTCCCTAATGAACATACAATTAGAATATCGGACCTCAGAAAATATCAAAACTCTAAATTAAATCATAAATGATGAATGTGATCCGTTCTTACAATTAGAAATACAATCTAAATTTTAGGATCATTTAAATTGGAGTCAGATTGAATTCGGAGCTAAAAAACTAACATAAATAAATTCTAATAAATAATAAAATTCTTTTCAGAAGCACTAGAAAAGGCTTACATGCATTAAACCTTCGGCCATGCTGTTAGTTTCGTCTTTGGGCTAATAGATGGACTCCTACATTCCATCAAAGCAAACTTTACCCATTTTGTACATGACTTTCACTTTTTTATCACATTTCAAGAATTCAGAATCATTCATCAGCATAAATGAAACAGCATCATGTCTGCAGGAAATAAATGGCACCATACTAAAGCTGTACTCTGGGTTCAGGCGAATGACACACTCTCTTAGTCATTTGCCAGGCAGTTAGCGGGTAGGGTGTGCCAGACGTGTCCCTGAGCAGTGGGACTTGGCTGGGCTGCCAGCTGCCCCCGCAGGCCCAAGGTGAGATGAACTCATCTTGTGAAAGAGAGAGAGAGAGAGAGAGAGAGAGAGAGAGAGAGAGAGAGAGAGAGCGCTGACTGGCACAGGCATGCTCTACTGGCCAGAGAACAGGCAGGTGTCCCCGTCCCATTCCCGTCTTCCTCACTTCTCATGCCCAACCAAGTGCAGCAAGCTCTGACGGATATCCTGTCTGCTTTCCCTTTGAGCTTAGCCTCTCTCTCTCTTTCTTTTTCTCTCTCTCTCTCTCTGGCTTCTGTGCACTCGCTTGCTTTGCTTTCTTTTTTCCCTGCCCCATCACTTATTCATGGAACAGGTTCAACTCCCAGCACTGATGTCTGGAAACGACGCGTGGACACAGAAGTGACAGTGGGTGGTTTCGTGAGTGGTCAGTGGTGGATAATAGCAGCCAAGCGATGGAGGTAAAATGGGCAGGTAGCATTACAAATGCTGAGATTAATTGTCAGAGTTAACAAATTGACATTGCTTTAGAATGGATCTGATACAATTTTAAAATGGGAGTGATGTTAAATAAGAATGGCAAGCCTTTAAATGTTACATTTAGTTAAATATGTGAAATGAAAGTCAAATTTTTAAATAGTAAAATAATATGTTTTTATGTTTATGATGAAAATTGGTTATTATTGTGTTTTGGAACTGCATCCTCTATATATATAGAGGCCTGTAATGGTTTAAAATAACTTTTAGGTTGCTTTCACACTAGCACTTTTGGTTCGCACCCGGGTTTGTTTGATGTCAGAGTACGGTGTGTTTAGCTAGTGTGAACGTGTCTTCTGAATTCGGGATTGCACTCTTGAAACATACCGGAGTCCGACTGAAATAGATGGTTTTAGGTATGGTTCATGCAAACTCTGATCCGGTTCACTTCTGGTATGAATGCAATTGTATCAAATAACCGAATTGAACCGTCAACAGTACAGCAAACTATCCTTTTCATAATGTTCATTAGTGTGTGTGTGTCTGTTTATCACGCACTGTACCTTACTGACAAGTGGGACTGAGCCAGGGCAAGCACAGTGATAATGTCTGCTTGTCTTCACCAAAAACAACTTCTGCAGACTTTATGTTTAAAGCATAGCGTATACTGTATAGAGTTTTGTTCTGAATGTCTGTAATATTTTTGGGGCAGATAGACGCAAGTTGCTGTCTGTATGTCCAAAAAAGCAAGGTGACCGCGATGTGCGGACGTCTTTTCATTTTGGCGATTTGCTTTCATGTGTATCACCTGGCAACAGCCATACACAAAACAGCGGCTTGATGATGCAAGCGTACCGGGGTTCAGAAGGTAAAGAGACAGTGTGAACACAAACCAGCCGAGAAGATGGCAAGGAGGGATAATCAAACTTGGGTACAATCCAGGCAATTGAACCAGGTGTGAAAGCACCCTGAAAGAGGTGGCTTGGGGCAGGGGTTTTCAACCTGTGAGGTCCGTCCCACAAGGGAGGCGCCAACACCTATTATTGGGGGCATGAGAATTTGAGGCGTGCACTCGAGTAAATTATGATGGCGAACACTAGAGTGCATCTGAATAACGTTAGTTCCACATCTAACTATTAGGCACCTGTAGAGTTTATGCGTTTGAGTAAATTGTACAAATAAAAAGGACCAGGTGCTTTTAAAAATGAATGACGATGACTGAAAGTGAAACCGGTGAGCCATCTGACAAAAAAGTGCCCTTCTGAATCAAATCAGCAGGATGCCCTTTCTGGATTTTTCACTTACTTTGGAGACACTACTTACTTTGTTTCATGAAATGGACATTTATAATCTAGGTAATGGCCTTAATCTGAATAGGACAATAATATAATTAAAGTGTTTATGTGAAGGGCTTTTTGAATGTTGTGTCACCAATCTATCCACGTTTCCTGCAGTTTCATGAAATTTTGGTGGTTTTACCTTTAATTTTGTGACTTTAACTGCAGTTCAGCATTTTCACTTTCACTCATGAACATTTCATTCATGCCCCCAAGACAAACTGGGTTATTGGACATGGGAAATGGAGCAAGGACTGGAAAAGTATAGTTTAACTCAAATTTAATACTGCGTTTCGCGGTGTGTGTGTGTCTGCAGTCCTTTATTGACAGTCGTGTGTGTGGATCTTGTCACAAAATGCTGTGAAAAGTCTGACACTGCAGTGTTTACTTCAATAATGCCACTAATATATACATAATCCACGTCTTAATTCCATTTCTCGTTTGGTCAATAATAATTTTAGTCAGATTGAGCTAACCAAAAATTGCTGTTATACGTTACATGGTAGACTCTTAATCAGAGTATTATCTTACAATATTAAAATCAGAGTATTGGTTTCCATGTAAACGTGCTCAATGTTCGACTCAACCACACTGTCAGGGCTCTGCGAACTTGACTTTGCAAAGCAGCATTTTCAGTATTAAAGTACATCTAAAGAATGTAGCTCCGGCTAACGCTTATTGACAGTGGAAGATGATTAAAGGTTGATGTTAGTTGTGTCAGGAATCCAACCACAGATGTGTGTCCTAAAAGGCTGAAAACCCCTGGTATAGGGTAAACTCTCAACTCTGGGGTGAATTCTGGTACGATGATAGGAATGCAATCACACCAAATAACCGAAGTGAACCGGCAACTGTACAATAAACTTTAAAAAAATTTTTTTTTGCAACAGATAGATACAAGTGGCTCTTTGTATTTTGGTTTTGGTAACAAAAGCAAAACATTCAGTAAAAGCAGTCTCCATTTTATTTGCTTTCAGGGTTTGATGACACAAGCGTACCAAGGTTCAGAAGGAAAAAAGACGATATGAACACTATAACCAGCCGAGAAAGTGGCAACGGGGGACAATTGAACTTGGGTTCGGTTCAGCTAATTGAACCAAGTGTAAAAGCACTTATTTTTCCAAATCACATGCAAGCTGATGAATAAAAAAAAAGAAAAATGATATTCATTATAATAAATCCAAATGAATGCTGAGATAATCTATTTGACATTTTATTGTCATAAATAAATAAAATGTAATAATAACATGCATAATATTACCACTACAAACATTTTCTTTTAATGTATTGCAAAATATGATCTCTTCATCTACATTTGTGGTGACAAAATGTCTATAATGAATAAATTACTGAGTTAATTTATTTTTAGAGCCCAAATAATTTATTTAATTGCGCTAAAGGTGAATTGAATGAGCTAAATTGGTTGTAGTGTAAGTGTGGGTGTGAATGCAAGAGTTTATGGGTGTTTCCTTGTGCTGAGTTGTGGCTGGAAGAGCGTCTTCCGCTTAAAACACATGCTGAATAAGTTGGCAGTTCATTCTGCTGTGGCGACCCCTTAAAGGGACTAAGCCGAAAAGAAAAATGAATCAATGGATAAAATAAAAAAAATCAATATCCAGTTAAAACTGAAAACACACACATATTCCTTTCACTCAACGCTATTTTCAACAAACACAAATACAAACGAGGCTATATTAGTATACATATTTGTATATTCCATTATGCAAATTTCATTACATGTTAGCGTTATTTAACATGAATTTTAAACGTGTAAGGAACATGCAGAATGCACTTTGACAATGCATTTTAGTCATTCATTTATTTTTTTAATGAGATGATGACTCTCTTTAAAATATAACTCTTGTCAAAACACATTTGAATAAGATGCTGTAAATCCTTAATGAAATACATACTGTATTAGTGCGCGTCTCAGAGGAATTTAACATGGTGCTAAATCACTCTATAAATAGATCACAAACCAATTAAGCCCGTGATGGCTAATCCATGATGGGCCTGTATATGCAAGGTCTCTCCCCCCCCTTCAAATCCTCTGTAATGTTAGAAAACCAGAGTGATGGCTTCCTCATAGTTCGCCTGTCCACATTCATTTCATACACCAGAGAGAGCACATCTGCGTTTCCCATCCTCCCTTGTTTTAAAGTCCCTCTAGGTGCATTTAAATTAAAAGCGGTTGAGGTTTATAAAACGCTAGATTCACCGATAATCTGAGGTCTGATGTGAACCCAAACCAAGCCAACGTTTAGAGGAGCACGCTAGTGACATTATTGACATAACATGTGTTCGAGTTTTTGATTGGAACGTCTGGAGGAAGAAATTTGCATGCCTCCGTAGAATCATTAACACTTACATAACTCGACTAACGTGAGTTCTGTGGTGAGGTGTGTGTTTGTGTGTGTGTGTGTGTGTGTGTGTGTATGTGTGGGTTTTCATGCTCCAGAGAGACTGAGGCGTTAGCTGCAAATCCTGCCTGCCGTCAGTGTTTTATCCTTGGCCTAAGAGCTGCCTGATCAATGGCCCTGCTCTTTTGAACAGCAAAACCCTACTGAACTTTGAGAGCTTTTCACTCATCACACCGTCACCTCGGGCCAAAGCCAGGGAAACGACCAGGAGAATACAAAACTCAAGAAGCATGCATTTTTTTAAGTTAAAGAATCAGACGAACTGATGAAAGTCTTCGGAGAGAATTCCATCACTTCTTTAAAACGAAAAAATGACATGAAAATTATGTGAAGAGTCAGCCAAGCTTGGGATTTATAAAACACTCAACAAATACCCCTTTGACTGAATAAATGTAAAAGTACTCTGTTCAATTATGCTGGCAAGGTGGAGAATTTAACCCCTTGAGGATCTCCTGGAATCTGGAAACGGCGCTAATGCTGCCTGTATGTTGCCAAAACCCATCACTGCTAACACACTCTCTCTCGCCCCCTGCCAAACGTCTGGATCTCCTTTAAGTTGTTACTTATTTCTGTAGACAGATGTGAGTGCTCTTGAGCACCGATATATTTTGTCGGCAATGTGCCCTTCATGCTAACCCTCATTATATATCATAAAATAGCCGAAAACTCATATGTGCATTGATTTTTGCCTGAGGCCTCTGTGTGTGCGCTTAAAGCTACGCTCTCCAAGAGCTTCAGAGAGCATGACACGAGCAAGACTATTTGGCAACAAGTTATAACCTTTGATATTCAACAACCTTAAGACAACCAAACCTACTGGATTCTACTACCTAAAGTTGTTTAAGTAACTCAAGCAGTAGCTAGCAATGGCTAAGCAATGTCAAGGTCATGGGTTTGATTCCTTGGGAAATGTATGAACTGATGAAATATTTACGTGTAGTTTGGATAACAAAAAATAGGTCAAAACTAGCAAAATGGGAGTGTTTATTTTTTTTACAGCTGACTACTATAAAAATCAACTTTTTAACACTTTTAACATTTTCAGATTGAATTTTAATGTCAATGTGTAAGTATGCACTTGAAACAGGCACAAAAAGAAGAAGGAACACAACGGGTCATATCAAGCACGCGAAGTAAGGCGCAAGACATGTTTGGCATGATTTGTTGCTATTTTTAGACCAGTGTAACCCTAATTTTCATGTTTTGCACTAAGTTGTTTAAACAGCAAATCCATTTGCGCCACTTTGTGGACTCATGGGTGTGCCGGTCTATAAAGGAGGTGTGTTAAGGTGCTTTGTTGGCACGTTGCTATTTGAGAAACTGAAATCGACTGTGCCATATTAAAGTAAAAGCTGGTCTGAAGTCCAGCGCAGAGTTCGTTATGCATCTATGCAGGTTCAAATTTGATGCTTAATACAAACAGGATATACAGTAATGCACAAATAGCCATACAGATGAAAAAAATAGGATTAAAATGTTACAGAAATTATTATTTATTACATAGATAAAAACCCTTATCTCTATGTCTTCTTCATGCCTGGGGGCTTTTTTCAGTTTATTATTAGCATTTTACAATTAGCATTTTCATTATGAGAAGGGCAACTGAAATAAACACATTTAAAAAGAAACAAACACCAGTGACATTGACATTGACAACTTAGGTTGAAACAAATCAAGAGATTCATATAATATGCAATGATGGGTTCTATATGGACATCTTAAAACGAACCTACATAAAAGAGTTAAAGACAGTATTTAAAGGTTCTAAATTAATATCAGAGGTATTGTTATAAATAATATCAGCAGAACCAATAATAAGAAAAATTAATTGAGTAATGAATTAAATTTTTTCACTTGAAATGAAAAACAAATAATAGAACAATAAAGAGAACCTAAGCACCAGCAGGAATTTTTAATTTTTAAAACCAATATGAGGTATAGTAAAAGTTAGTTTTTTAAACCATTCTTGAATTAATGTAAAATGTAATTGCAAAGAAGTCTGAATATATAAAATGTCAGAATGGCGATAAATAACAGTGTCATCTGCATAAGGTTTAATCTGGCAGATTATTCTTACCTATCTAAAAATAATTAAGATAATAATTATTTCTACCAAATTAGAAAATGTATTTAATAAAGAAAAACAGTTGATTGATTAGAAAAGTGTTATTTTATTTTATGTTAGTTTTATTTTAGCATTTTTTTATCTTTACTTTTTTCATTTTAAATGTAGTGTCATTTAGTAATAATTTGCTATTTGTGTAAATCTCTCTCTTTCTCTCTCTCTCTTTCTCTCTCTCTCTCTCTCTCTCTCTCTCTGTAATGTGAAGGGATGCTGACAAATGAGTGCGGATCCAAATGGCGGGTTTTTTCAAGAATGGTCAGGCAGGCAATGGTTAACAGGGTTAAATAGATGTATACAGGCAATCCAAAATCGTGGCCATTAAACAGGCAAATGGTCATTACCGGCAGCAGGCAACGTAAACAAACAAACAAACAAACAAACAAAAACACGCGTCTTGGTAAGTTAAACAAAACTCAGCAACTAGTGTTTGTGTCTGTGCTGCTTTTAAAGTCAATGTAGTCAGTTCTGAACAGCTTCAGCTGTGTGTATTAGCAATCAGCGGAATAACCGTAACAGGTGTGAGTGTATGGTGCATGACAGGATTTGTAGTCCTGTGTAAAAGTGAATGATTTCCATCGGTCTGCAAGGCTGGATCGCTGGCGATTGTGACACTTTCTCTGTTTATTGAATTTATAATTTATGTAAATCAATAACAAAATGATTTTTATTGTATGGCTTTAGCTTTAGCTAACTATAATAAATTTATACTTTTAAATTCTAGTAAATCCTGAATTTTATGGCCAAAATTGTATCAAGGTCTTTTATCTGAAACGTAATTGTATAAACTAAAAATTACTCATAGGTCATTATGATATCAACCTTCAATCTTTATTCTTGATTCAATATATGATCACTACAAAACCCCCTTTAGAATTCTTCAGAGTCCATTTACAGAGTGGAAAAGCCATTGTTTTGTGGTCAGGTTTAAGTTTCCCATCGCTGCACTTTTCGCTGCAGGTTTGACCTCTTTAGCTGTTCTACATTTATACCCTTTTACAGTCCCACAACAAAAAAGTGGAGCCAGAACAAAGCTCGACAATTACAGTCAGAAAGAGCTCATCGCTGTGGGGCAAGGTGGACAGAACAGAGCCACGCTCATCTTACACGGCTGGCAGAAGACATCCAGCCCATCAGGAGCCACTGAGAGGAAACAGGACGGGGAATTCCAAACAAAGACAGCACAGACAAGTTGATTCTTGCAGAAACAAAAGCATTTTCTTCCCAAAAAAAGAAGTTGTGGTCACTGTTTTGGCACGCAGTCTTTGTAGTGTTCAAAAGCATTCAGAAGTACAAGCCAAAAGCCTGACGTCGCACCCTTTTAAAGAGGATAAGGTCTGACTGATTTTCATTACCGTACCTGAGCATTTACTACCGAGTACATTATGAATTTATCAGCGGGTACTGTAGGTGGGCAACGTACACACAGGGAGAAGCCAAAGTCGTCTCTCAGTGACTCTCCATGGTGTCACACTCCACAATAACACTGTAATGTCATTCTGAAATAAAGAAGTTTTGCACATGAGTGGCTCTGCTTTTGTCCTCGGGGTTACTTTATGAAATTAAAATAGAGTGAATGAGACTCCCTTTGAAGGCCAGACAGATAGAGCGAGGGAATGAGAGAAAGAGAGAGAGAGTGGGAGAAAGAAGGGGGCTGGGGGCAAGCAATAGGAGCGCAATTAAAATTGCACACACTGGCGAAATCTTTTTCTTTTAAAGCACAAGTCCTAGCCCTCTTTAGGGAGCTCATCAACCCCTTCTCCTTTTGAAGATTTCACAGTGTGTTTTTTTTTTCCTCTCTGGTTTTAGGCAGACAACGAGGTGCTGGCCGCTCCATTATGGCCTTGTTTGCTCCTCGTATGCAGGATCATCCATACAATAAAGGCGAAATTAAAAGTTCTCAGATGTGAGGCACTGTTGGCACATGCTGCTAGCGCACGCATATTCTCTCTGCCCCCGGATGGATTGAAAATACCACGTACGCATGGGAGAGAAGGCCAGAGAGGGGAAAACGTGAGGGGCTGAATTCTGCCTGTCAGTGAGGTGCTGCTGTTTAATGGCGTATTTTAAATGCTTAGACTGCTATATATGCGCCCTAGTTAGTGGGCTGTTTCACACTTATAGGGGAAAAAAATCAGCCAAAAGTGATCATTTACTCACCCTTTGTGTTGTTCTAAAAGTTTGTTTCTTATGTGCAGCACAAAAGAAAAAAGTTTAAATAATATACTAGCCACTTTTTCCCCCATGCAAATGTAATTGCTTTGAAGCTTCACAAAGTATGTAAATGCATAGTAAAGAATTATAAAAGTTGTGTTTCATGCTCTATATTCAAAGTCTTCTGAAGCCATAGAATAGCTTTGTGAGAGGAACAGAATAAAACATAAGTCATTATTATTCACTTACACTCTTAACATCTGCTCTAGCTTTCTTTTGCATGTAGAAGAGAATAATCAGCACATGCTAAGCAAGTTGGCTGGTGCTATGTTATGGTTCAGGCAATACATTTACTAAGCAAAATCTAACTAGCAACAATAGAAAAAGCATTTCACTCAATGTTCTGAACACAGAGAAAGACACAACAATAGACGAGTAACTGTATGTGACTTAACAACTTCCCACTTTCACCAAAAAATAAAACAAAATGACTTAATTCACAATTATGTGTTTATACAGCTTTTTTTTCTTTTTTATAGAAATCATGAGATTTACACTACCGGGTTAAAGTTGAACAAAGACTTACTTGTTCCTGGATCAAGATTATTATTATTATTTTTATTATTATTATTATTGTTATTATTATTATTATTATTATTATTATTATTATTATTATTATTATTATTATTCATCCTGAAATATCCCAATCAACCAATCAGATTTAAGTGTGCAAGTTTACAGTTGCTTTACATGTTTACATGTTTAATAGTCTTGAAGTCTTGGATAGGTGCTTTTACACCATTAATATTCACCTATTATCTTTCTAATTTTAACATTAACTACATTTATAAAGTATGAATTAGGTTTGGACTGAATTTTCAGTCAGGAATGATTGTCCAGCACAATATGTCAAGCCATTATTTTGCTAACTCGGCAAAATGAGGACGTGTTCTTGTTCTGTTGTCAGGTGTGCTCCAGCAAAGCGGGCTGATCATACAGATGGAGCAGTTAGCTTTGTCTCCGTGCATCGAGGAACACAGTAATGGACAAGGATGAATCATTGATTTGACACTTTTAACTGCATTCCTGTTTTTACATTTATGTAATGACAGCTGTTCCAAAGACATTCTGGAATGTTTCCAGAGTCAAATCAACCATATCCAGAGCAAGCTTCACCTGTTGACACACAAATACTGTGTATAATTTAAATTAAATCAAGTATAACTTTACTTTGGTTCAAACTATGACATTTAATTTAATCTAAATCAGAAATATGGTAACACTTCAATAATTATCACTTCAACTGTATATATATATATTTATATATATATATATATATATATATATATATATATATATATATATATATATATATATATATATATATATATATATATATATATATATATATATATATATATACTAAAATATAAAATTATAATATTGCTTTGGACCAACCAAAACATTCATTAATTTTCTTGTCGGCTTAGTCCCTTTATTAATCCGGGGTCGCCACAGCGGAATGAACTGCCAACTTATCCAGAAAGTTTTTACGCAGCGGATGCCCTTCCAGCCGCAACCCATCTCTGGGAAACATCCACACACACACTCATACACTATGGACAATTTAGCCTACCCAATTTACCTGTAACACATGTCTTTGGACTGTGGGGGAAACCAGAGCACCCGGAGGAAACCCACGCGAAGGCAGGAAGAACATGCAAACTCCACATAAAAACACCAACTGAGCCGAGGTTCGAACCAGTGACCCAGCGACCTTCTTGCTGTGAGGCAACAGCACTACCTACTGCACCACTGCCTCGCCCCAACCAAAACATCACTAATTTATAACAGCTAAAATCTTTAACTTACTGTCAAATTATAATTTTGGCTTGGTTGATGAATTTTTTTTTTTTAAATATTAATCAAAATATTCTGGCCAAGTAAAAAAAAAAAAAAAATCTAAATCTGAAGTAGAAGTTCTTAAAGACGATGAGTTATTTAACTACTTTGGTTTGACTTAAAATCAAAATGCAAGTAAAGTTGTTCTTTGGAATGAACAATTGTACATACATATAATGTTAGACTATTGCTAACTACTTTATTTTATAATATATGCTAATGATTTCAGTATGGCTATACATAAACTAGCTTTTTTTATGTGGTCACATGACATGAAAACTGCTGATTTAAGGTGAAAATATAATTTTAAAAACTTTACTTTGCTTTACTTTACTTTACTTTACTTTACTTTATTTGCTTTACTTTACTGTGCTTTGCTTTGCTTTTTTTTTCTTTGCTTATTTGCTTTACTTTACTTTGCTTTGCTTTGTTTTGCTTTGCTTTGCTTTGCTTTGCATTGCTTTACTTTATTTTCTTTACTGTCCACAAGTGGAAATTTAGCTTTGGCTTTACCACACAACTACACCAGCGTTCACATCACACGTGTCACAGAAAACAGGCAACACAAATACATAAATCACATAAAAAACTCAATGAAACCATATTCAGTATTGATAAATCAGTATTTAAAATTCTAATGGCACTTGGCACAAAAGACATTTACACATTTTTCTTTACAAAAGCAGAAATTTTATATTTAAGGGATGGGAACAATCTTCAATAATGAAAAGTGCTTTCTGTTTAATTCTCCTTAAATAAATTTCAATTAGTTGTGTTTTTGCTTTACCTACAACTGCACTGGCAATTTTTACTATTTAAAAAGTTTAGCTTTTCTTTAATCTGCAACAGTCCATAACATGCAATCATGTTAAAACTTACAACATTTTCAACCAAATTTTTGTATACCATATCCAGAATATCTTGACTCACAACACATTGTTGTAAACTCCTAATAAGATATAACCTCTGCATTGATTTTTAAGAAATACATCCTACATTTCCAGAAAATGTCAATTTACTGTCAAATAATGTTCCTAAATATAATTTTGTTTACATAATTTTTCACTTAATGCCATATGAAAATGTAATTTAAATGAAAGAGACAGTAGTTTCCCTATTTTCTTTGTGTTTGTTGTGAGGTCACTTGTAAGTCTTTGGTGATGCATCAAGATTAACCTGTTTCCTGAAAAGAAGGTATGCATGCAGGACGGTGCCTGTTTAATCTACAGATGTGCTGCAACACAGCAAACCCCCCATCCATTATACGGCTGTGTGTTGTGATGGGTTCAGGACATTGCAACAGGGCATTATGGTTTCATAAATGATAATTTATGCAACCATGTTAAAATCTGGCCACAAAGCTTCATCACTGAGCTTTTCCTTGCGTCTTACCAAGTTAATTACTAGGTCAAAAAAGCAATTTGTACCATCGAAGAACAGACCTCTTTCCAAACACCTTGCGCATTATGCAAAAATGGCAGATGCTGGTAACACCTCCTGAACAAGCTGGTGCAAGGGTGAGAATGACGGATGAATGCGGAGAGGCGTTTAACGCATTGATTCTGTTTATTTGTTTATTTTTGTAACACTCAGAGAAGACAAACTCATACCAAGTCTGAAAAATTACAACATTTACACAGTTTGTGTTAGAGTATGTTTTTGTTAGGTTTTAAAGTGATGTAATGGTCTGCATTTTTCATTTAAATAGGTACTGTAATTTGTAGTACTTTTAAATATGATTTTCTTTACTGAATTATTAAAAAATATCAAGTGGTCATAACTTTAAACCTGTCAACAATATAGAATTGGATTGGGAATAACTTTAAGAAGTTTTTTTCCCCTCATTTTTATTTATTATTTTTTAAATGTATTATTATAATTATTTATTTTTTAATTTGCACAATTTCCTAAATGTTATAGCTCATAATAATATTAATAATAATAACAACAACAACAACAATAATAATAATAATACTTCTTATTATTATTTAAATAAATTAATTAATTAATTCATTAATTCATTAATAAATATTAACAAATAAATAAATTGTCAGTTTTTAACAACAATCTACATCTCACATCAGATAAGTTTTAACTCTAATCTGTTATTTTCAGATGCCTGTTATTTACAAATTCTGTTTATACGTCTTAATTTTTCTCAGAATTGCATGTTAATAACACAGAACTGCTATTAATGAAGTCAAACTTTAATAATAAAAACTATTGGAAGACAAACTCACATTTCAAAGATTTTATATAACATAAACTTGAAATCATAATAAATAGGTATGCATTCTGTATAAATACTTAAAAGTTTTTTTTTTTTGATACTTCTAGTTCTCACTAACAATAAAACAAGCACATATTATATCTGGAAGTTTAAATATGTGCAGTTAACTCAGTTAATTAGTTCTGATATTACATCACAATAAGTCTGTAGTGTGACAACAAAATCATCAACAACATTGTAAATAAAATTGGCAAACAGTCAAACAATGCAACATATTAATTATTAATACCCCAATGCATGCTTGGAAAATGTGAATAGGACTGAACAAAAATTTTCCCCTTATTTGAACTTAAAAATGTTATATGCATATACATTAGATCCGTGGCGATTAATTGCGCTGTGGCGACCCCAGATTAATAAATTGACTAAGCCTAAAATAAAACGAATGAACATCAGATTAATATCAGAAGCCAAATCTGAAGCTAAATATTTATTTCAATTATATTTTAGCCACCAAAAATATTTAGAAATTGAAAGACAATAAAATTTATTTCAAGCTAAATATTGCAAAAAACTATTGGAACCTACAAAATTAGTTGAAACTTTGTAGGTTGCAAATGTTTTTTGCAATATTTTTCTTAAAATTGATTTAATTATCTTTCAATTTCTAAATATGTTTGGTGACAAAAAAATATTGAAATAAATATATCTGTTTAATAAATCTGTTTTGTTTAAATGCACCAAAATACATTGCCTATGTTCATTGAGAAATGGATAAAATATTTATTTTTAAAATTGGGTGTACTCAATTATGCTGAGCACCGTATATAAAAAGAAATTACATATATTACCTAAAAAAAGATTTAAAACTCACTTGTGGAGAACACACAATAGGACTACCACAGCACATGGAACAAAATAAGGCAGAGGGAGAGAGAAAAAAAGAAGAGTGAATGATAAAACATGCATGTGAGAAAACAGTGAAACAACAGCTAGCGGCATCAGACCCAAACATAGTCAAAGGAAAGAGAACAAGAGAAAAGAGAAACACTTTAATGCCGCAAAGGCTGAGTAAGTTATTCTCTTTCAGCCAAAACAGGGGCGTTGACATCAGAAACAATAGATTTGATCCACTGGATGCACGACATGCACAGAGTGACTGTGTACCTGCTTTTAGCTCTGTTGCATCCAATGCTTTTCACAGACATACTCTGGGCATAAAGGCAGAAGGAGCTAAGCTAATGTCTGTATACAGTATGCATGTGTGTGTGTGTGTGTGTGTACTGGCGCTGTGCTGCCCAGGGCACGAGAGTGTTTGCGTGTTTACTTCAGAGCCAAATCGGGAGGCAATGAAGGGGACAGGCCACAGCTTTCAGCAACATGTCAACTGGACACATTAACTCATAAAATATCCTCTGTGCACATGAAAAATGCAGGCTGACTCCAGGAGAAGGGTATGTATAATTGATTCAAATGAGGAGCTCTTCCCTGCCAGGGAGCGTGTGCTCGGTTTGCCAGCTGCTGTGCAGGGAGATCAGAATGTAGGCCAGAGGAAGAATAAAGGTGCTCTGGACACAGCCTGACCCGATGAGAGAGAGAAAAAGAGAGGGAGGGAAAGAAAGAGGACGCATCACATCAAGCCCCAGGCCATGAGATGTACTGTATGACGTTAGTAAGACTTCAGCCAAATGCCGAGCATCACAGCATGTGCATCAGCAGATGCAAGAGAACCATGTAAACTCTTAGATGAATAAACATGAAAGACAAGACAGTCTAAAAGGTTTGAAGTTAAAAAGGGTCATGAACTGAATCCAGTTAAGGTGGCGCTGTGTTGTCTTTTATTTTCTCTGAGAAAAACCCACATTGAATGGTCTCTGGTTTCAAAGTAAAACTGTATATCTATAGTAACATCACGCTTACAAACTTACTGACAAAAAATGAGTGACAAACTTTGGACATAGAGAAATGTTTTTGCATCGCAACGCAACTTTTTCTCATCGCCTTCTTCATGTGTCAATTGTTGGACGAAGCTAAATAAGCAGGGATGTAGAAGTAGGTGCAGATATTTTGAAGAGGTGGTCCGGAAAATGTAATTAAAAAGACTAAAAGGCAGCAAATGTTTTTTTATGTTAATTTAACTAAGTTAATAAGTTATTCAGGTAATAGTTTTCGTTATAAAGCTAACTAAAGACAAGATGCACTCATCTTCTGGTCTGCTATTATAAAACTCAATTCCTTATTAACCTGTACACTTACTGGGCACTTTATCAGGTATACCTGTCCAACTGCTCATTAGCGCAAATTTCTGATCAGCCAATCACATGGCAGCAACTCAACACATTTAGGCATGTAGACATGGTCAAGACAATCTGCTGCAGTTCAAACCGAGCATTAGAATGGGGAAGAAAAGTGATTTAAGTGACTTTGAATGTGCCATGATTGTTGGTGCCAGACAGGCTGGTCTGAGTATTTCAGAAACTGCTACTCTACTAGGATTTTCATGCACAACCATCTCTAGGGTTTACAGCGAATGGTCCAGCAGTTCTGTGGGTGCAAAAGCCTTGTTGATGTCAGAGTTTAGAGGAAAATGGCCAGACTGGTTCAAGCTGATAGGAAGGCAACAGTAGCTCAAATAACCACTCATTACAACTGAGGTATGCAGAAGTGTATAGAGGTATACTTGTCGAACCTTTAGACAGATGAGCTACAGCAGCAGAAGACTGGGTGCCATTCCTGTCAGCTAAGAACAGGAAACTGAGGCTTAAATTTGCACAGGTTCACCAACATTAGAAAAATGTTGCCTGATCTGATGAGTCTCGATTTCTGCTGCAACATTTAGATGGTAGGGTCAGAATTTGGCATCAACACCATGAAAGCATGGATCCATCCTACCTTGTATCAACAGTTCAGGCAGGTGGTAGTAGTGTAATGGTGAGGAGCATAATTTCTTGGCACACTTTGGATACTTATTGAGCATTGTGTCTACGCCACAGCCTACCTAAGTATTGTTGCTGACCATGTCCATCTTTTTATAACCTCAGAGTACCCATCTTCTGACAGCTACTTCAAGCAGAATAACGCACCATGTCATAAAATGCAAATCGACTCAGACTGGTTTCTTGAACATGACAATGAGTTCACTGTACTCAAATGGTCTCCACAGTCACCAGACTCAATCCAATAGAGCACCTTTGGAATCTGCTGAAAGGAGGGATTCGCATCATGGATGTGCAGCTGACAAATCTGAAGCAACTGTGTGATGCTATCATGTAAATAGACCAAAATCTCTGAGGAATATTTCCAGTACCTTGTTGAATCTATGCTTTGAAGGATTAAGGCAGTTCTGAAGGCAAACGGGGGTCCAACTCAATACTAGTGAGATTTACCTAATAAACTAACCGGTGAGTGTATAAGTTCCTGATATGTTTAATAAAATGTACTGTTTTAGCATTCTGTTTAAGCACATTCCTGAGTTGACAACAGCTTTCCTTAAACACTATCATCAACGTGGAAAGATGTAAATTAAACTGCAAATTTTGGAGACTGCATACATGCTCTAGTACCACTGTGAACCCCAGAAGTGACATATGGGAACCCGCACAATAAAGCAAAATAACAGAGGACAAAAATAGCAAAACAGTCCTTAGATGTCATGTCTGTGACTGACAGCAGCAATCAGACAAATCTATATAAATCCATCGCATTTGACTTTGCTAAGCTTGTGTTTGCTTTAAGATTAAAATATTATAGAACTCTGCGTATGAACAAACTTACTGATTCTTATGGCATAGAAAGGAAAAGAGGCCTGCATATATTGTTTTTTTTAGAAGGGGTGAAAGCTGGTTTATTAAGCCTTTTAGCACTCCCCCAACAAGCGTCTCCACCCCCAGGACAAAGGTCCTGCCAGTTGCGTCTACGCACAGCAATTACCCCGGCCAAATCAATGGCCATTGTTTCTGCTGGTAACCTTGCGAATAAATCAGGCTTTAGCTTGAAAGTAGTTAACGCTACCGTTTCTGCCGCCCAGTCTTCAAGGTCATTATCTGATTTAGTCAGAGAAAAACACTGTGCCTTTCCTCCTCTTGTTTTCCTTTTTCGTTTCCTTTTTGTTTTTTTCTCTCTCGTCTTGCAGTTGAATGGCAACCCCTAATCAAGTCTTGACTGAACACCGATTTTAATCACCCATCACACAGGGCTGCCAAATTCCTACAGGCAAATAGCCATGAAAAATTTACCAGCAATTCCTCACCTTGTACCGTGCAGCTATTTGTTGTTCTGCTTAAATGTATAAAATAATATATTATTGAGTGGCCAGTGTGCAGGGAGGCATAGATGAAGAAGGCATGGAGTGATTCCAAGGTCAGCACTCTATGCCCGGGGACTAGACAATCGATATCATTTAGTCAATAACTTCTTTATTACTCCACCATCACTCCCAGCAAAATGATTTTGGAGTTAAAACACATTTTTTTTAGAATAAGCAGTTCATAGAATATTGAGCAACCGCATTAAAGTATAAAAATACAATGCAGTTTTTTTTTTTTCAGTTGGCCCGTTCCAGTGAGGTCAGCTCCAGTGCCCATCAGTGCTACTGTAACCTTCCTTCCTTTCTTATTAAAGCAGGGTCTCTCACAGGGGGCCAATTATGTGATGCGGTAAGCACACAAACCTGTGTGGCAGCGCGTGCAGTGACAGTCGACGTCCTCCCCGTCCCAACGGTGTGCCTGCGTCGAGTTTTTACAATGCAATCCCTGCACGCAATAACTGCAGCGCCTTGGGTGAAGGACACAGAGACGCAATAAATATGGATGCAAAAC
The DNA here is from genome assembly GCF_052040795.2 of Danio rerio. Lineage (NCBI taxonomy): Eukaryota > Metazoa > Chordata > Actinopteri > Cypriniformes > Danionidae > Danio > Danio rerio. The sequence continues at coordinate 28,587,895 of NC_141033.1, forward strand.
CAAAAATAATATTATAATAGTACATAAAAGACGCCACCATCTTCCCCTATCCAGCAGCATACAAGTGGCACTTTACTGCAGCTTGTAAAAGTGCTTTATCACCTGCCACCGCATGCACAGAGGAGAGAGGAATGACACATTGACTCACCAGGTTGCATTAGGGGCATTTTGCATCTTACTTTTTGAAGCGTTCTTATTGCATTTTCATTAGTTTTGTTACAAATTACAAAGTTTGTTGCAAGTTAAATAGAATATCTATTATTGTGCTTTTCTTGACCTTTCGGTTACCTGTTGTTTGCTTGAACGCACTTGCTGTAGACAGTTTCAATTAGTCATTTTCAAATCTCATGAGGAAACCTACCTATTTTACAGTATGTATTGTCAGAAAAATCGTCACCTTAGAATTAAGATTCTCTCTGACATTTTGGTGAAAATTGACTTATTCACTTAATAAACTTATTCACACGTGACTTATTTATATGTGAAGTTTTTTTGGTCACTCTTTATTTTGATAGTCCGTTTGTTGAATTTAAGTTACATTGCATCTACATGCCAACTAATTCTCATTAGATTATAAGTAAACTATTAGGTTGAGGTTAGGGTTAGTGTGAGTTGACATGTACTTGTAATGTTTTTTAAAGTTAGTTAAATGTCTATTGAAGGAGCAGTATCAGCAGATATTAAGCAGACAGTCTACTAATACCCAAATGAACCACCGAAATAAAGTTTTACTGTTTTTTTTTTGTTGTTGTTTACAATTAGGACTTTTTATAAAAAAGGTTTTATCTACAAAGTCGAACTTTAGCTTGGCTTTATAAGTTTTTTTTTTCTGTGAGCCAATCAGCATTTTAAATGCCTGCACGAGGACCAATCAGGATTAGCTTTTTTGTCATTCCACCGGACTGCTCCACTGACAGCGGGAAAGACCAAAAAGAAACAGAAAATCAGATATGACTAAATTATGCCAAACCACACAAAACTGAGAAAAGAAAACCTGAAACCAAGAAACCTGAAACTGAAAAGATGTTTAAACTGTGTAAATGTGATGATTTAGAAGCCTTTTTTGACATTAAGTTGAAATATAAAATTTTACATTATTGAAAAAGATAAAAGATATATTCAATGTTAAATAAATTTATGTGTGTATATATAGTCAGTGAAATATTTAACAGTGTTGTCAAACAACTAATTTGCTCATTGTCTGTTTTCTTTTAGAGTCTTTAAATTTAATATTAAGCCTTGAAAGGCAAACACTTAATTGAAATCATGGGGCAAATAATTCAATAAATATAGTTAAAAAAATTAATATAAATCATATAAGTAACAAATAAGTAAATAAATATTACCATATGAATTACATAAAATTAACATCCGCACTGGACAAAATATTCAGCACAAAGCAAGCTTAATTTGATCAAGAAAATTTTTTTATCCTAAAACATTAAATAAATGTTTCTTAAACATCAACATATTGTTACAAAAACAATTTTTATTTTTTAAATTAAATTTATAAGCAGACTGATTGTATTTCTTGAAAATTTGAAAATCAAAAAAACTTTAAAGCTCAATATCTCAAAATCATTTAGAATGCAGGTAGAACCTTGTAACTCCAACGGAAAAAAATGGGCTAATTTGTATGAATTAACATGACTTCATATGTATGAAAATGTATGATTTTAAATTCTAAATCTGTGACTAAAAAGAACAAAATCAAAGCATAACTGCAGTTCTTAACAATCAATAATCAAACACTAAAGAAGTCAGCCATTTGGCTTGACAGACGCTCTTCAGAGGAGGCCTCAGGTGATCTGCATGCCCATTAAGAAAGCCCAGGTGAGGACTTTACTCAATGGAGTAATCCCTGAGTGAGGTGAACAAACAAAGTCTCCCTCTGACAAATGACTCTGCGGTCAGTAACACTTTGGACCTGACCCAAGTAAGAGAGAGAAAACCGACCACAATATCAATGATGCTTGCCATGGAAAATTCTTCCCCCAAAGAATGACTTAGGAAAATAGCTATATATTTTATTGTTCTTCACTGTGGAATGCTTTTCTTTGGAAGTGCTTCTTCTTAAATTTCATTTGGTCAGTTTGGTGATTTTTTTCCCTATCATTTAAATCAGCTGACAAGGTGGAAGACAGTTTATTTTATTTATTTATTTATTTATTTATTTATTTATTTATTTATTTATTTATTTATTTATTTATTATCTCCAAGTATTGTTATTATGATTAAATGAAATCTCTACTGCTGATTTAATAAAGTAATAAGAATGCAGACTCAAAAAGTAAAGTAAAATTATTATTTTTTTCAATCTGGTGGATTCTCAAGTGGTTCCAAATTTGAGTTTTTTATTCTGTTGAGCATAAAAGAATAGATTTGATATTTGATTTGATATACAGCTGAAAAACCTGTAACAAACAACTTCCATGATACACTGTAAAACCCAAAAAGTTAAGGTAACTCAAACCATTTGCGAAAAACGATTGCAACAAACCATTTAGGTTTAAAAACTAATTCTAATGGTACTGTGAACTTGATCCATTTGAGTAAATGAAGCAATTTAAGCACAATAAAACCCAATAAAAGAAAAGAAATCAAACCAACTGAGTACTGAACCCAGTAAATTAAGACATTGAATCATTTGAAAAAACCAATTGCAACAAACCATTTGAGTTAAAAAAAAAAAAAATCCTAATGCGTACTGTGAACTTACTTCATATAAGTAAATGAAGCAATTTGAGCACAGTAAAACGCATTAAATGAAAAGAACTCAAACCAAATGAGTACTGTAAAACCTAATAAGTTAAGGCAACTCAAACCATTTGAGGAAACCAATTGCAACAATTTGAATAAAAACCAAAACAAATCTATATGAGTACTGTGAACTTACTCTATTTAAGTTGAAGTAATGAGGTATTTAATTAACTAATCACCTTCAACACTGAGTTCAAAACTTTTTTCAAATGATTAGAATTAACTTTCAGTATATTTTGAGTTACTACAATCATTTTATTTAATAAAGTTAACTGTTGGGTTTTAGGAAAAACAAATACAATGGAAGTCAATGGTTACCAGTACAATAAGCTGAATACTCCAGTACAACCACTAGTTGAGTTCTAGTGAAAAACAGATTAGACAAGCATTGAGTGGACCCCAAAAACAAAAAATACTGAGTAACCTCAGTATGAATTTGGGTCCCACTTTATATTAAGTGGCCTTAACTAATATGTACTTTCACAGGAATTAATAGTTTGTTACAATGTACTTATTGTGTAAATACATGTATTTACTGTGTACTTAAGCTTGATTAAATACATGTATGTAATTACATCTGTCAATAACTTTTGTAATTACATTTGTAAATACACTGTTGACCATCCCTTACACCTTAACCCACCCTTAAACCTACCCATGCCACCAAACCTGTCCATAACCCAACCTCTATCCCAACTAAAAAGCACCACAAGTGTTCTCAAATACATTATAAACACAGTAAGTACATTGTATTTATTTTTTTGATGTAAGTACATAGTAGTTAAGGACACTTAATATAAAGTGGGACCTGAGTTTGAATATTATTCTTACTAGTTGACCTGTTCCCTATGGTCAAACAAAAAGCACAAGAAAAAAGTGCCAGCATTTCAAAGGCTTTACAGTTCATTTGGTGCACTTTTTCCCTTTTCTTTTTTTCCCAGAGAGAGCTGTTTTAGGCTGAATGAAGCGCATTGCTGTGCTGGCAGATTATGTGGGTAGTCTGTGTGCAAAAAGCTACAGTAAGGTCTAAAAGATCACAGACAGGGTCAGACAATGTGAGTGTTGTTTTACTGAGAGCAGACCCTTGCAGACTCTTTAATAGCAGCCATTTCCTCCCTGTCTCTCTCTCCAGACGGAGAGCTTTAAGGGCTCGATGGCTCTGATCCCTCAGCCCTGCACCCCAACACACTCAAAACAAACACATAGCACTCATTTCTAACTAGAATACAGTAAGAGGGGGAAACGTGATAATTAGAAAAATTCTTGAAACTCAAATCCCAATTACCCAGATTCATGTATTGCTAATACTCTATGATAAAGTTAGCAAACAACAGCCATTTGAGTCTGTCAGAGAATTATAATTATTAGTCAGTTTATTTAGGCAACAAGCAACCTTTAGAAATGGTAAACAATAATTATGTTAATAATAATAATAATAAGAGCGCATATAGAAATTATGTATGTGAAAATGACAGTCACTGTAAAATACAGTGTTTGTGAGACTCCAAGTATTGTGTGAGACTTGCCTTTCCGTGCACACGTTTTAATGGAAATCTTAATAGCATAGCAAGCATTTCATATTTTAAAAGCCTGCAGTCAGCATGACTCGCTGAATTAACATATAGCGTTGCAGACCGAGCGATTATATGGCATCGATTTACAAGCCCCCCGCACGGAGGAGACACATTTTCTACAGCACATGTTGGTCGCGGCTCATCCGGTCTTAGCGCCACTGATACAGCGGTACACGACAGAAACCTTTAATAATGAACGATAGCACTCAAAATGTATAAAAGGGGGAAAGAGAAGCACTTTTTTCAGGCATCCAAGCGGCATGTCGAATGAGAGATTAGCCTTTAAAAATTAGACATGTTGATGACACGTACAAGCCGATGTATATGAAATATTCCCTTTTCATTCCCTTGCTCTCTCTATACCCTATACCTTTTTTCCCCTCATTTTCAACCATCATAAAGAGCGGTGGAAAACATCAGCACATCAACGCACTGCTCCTCCAGCTTAACATTTCTGAGCAGCGATGAATCATTCAAGGCTTAATGTATTCAGGACAGGCCAGGACCAACTGCTGCTATCAAAGGACTTGGTTGAATAACTGTAATAACTGGAAAATTATTTTGATAGCCTGAAACAATCTTATATATCACAGAACTTTATTAAAATAATATCAAATCAAATTAGCCTGTATCCCCATAATGAATTAAGTAACAGGTTACGCTGATACTAATCTCGGCTAGCTCGCAGGCATTGCGGCAGGAGCATTTAATAAGCTGGTCCCTGTTGCTCTGAAGGGCTAGAAATCCTCGAGTACCCGTGCTTATTCAGGGAAAAATACATCAAAAGACTCTCTCCCTCTCTAAATAATGTGCCCGTTTTCTCTGCCTTTGGTGAAATTATTCATAAGGAGAAAATCTTGGTGAAATCTCGTGAGGGTTCTGATTAGCAGCTGACCCGTGGGGATGGTGCGTATCCTAATCCCCTAAATGCCTCGCCGTTCAACCCCCTCCCCTTCGCCTCCGTCCGTGTGCCGAGGAGCAGACCCTGAAATAATAATATAATCATGTTTTCTTATGGCGGCGCAGAGCAGACGGGCTGAGCGGGAGCCGCGCCGGGCCTTCCACCGGTTCGGGTGCAGCTGTCTGGGCTCGGGCTCGTGCTCGCTCAGGCCCCAGCCTGACTCTCAAGCCCCCCGGCTCTGCTCCCTCTCGCGCTCTTCCTTGGATACTGTCCATTTTCAGGGCTAAGAACCTGCTGGAGGCTCTTTAAATTTTTTAATAGAGCCCAGATGAAGCAGTGCTGGGGAGAGGAGAAGACAGCTCGTGTCAGTTTTTTCCCCGAGCTCCCAGAGGCCTAGTAGCCCTGTAATGATCTGGTAAGGCTACAGATTAAAGTCGAGCTGGAGTCCAAGAAACGGGGGGAAAGAGAGCTGCCATCTCGCACACACACACACACTCACACTATCGCCCGCTCTATCTGGCACTTACAGACTCACACAGAGGCAAACTCTGTTATCTCTCTGTCTCTATTCCTCCCTTTTTCTTCTGCTTATCTCCCTCTTCCACTCTCGCGCTACCTCTATTCTGCTGTTTTATGTCTCTCGCTGGTCTAGTGGACCCAGCTTCTCTCTCCTGGTGGTGGTGGCGGAGAAAAGGAGGCAGTTGGACAGATGAGGGCGAAAGGGGGAGTATGTAGTGTATGTCGCCACCGTTTTTCTCTCATCCTCCCTCCCCGTTTCCTCCAGCATCTTTTTTTTTTTGTGTGTGTGTGCTATCTCCAGGTTATCTTTCCTCTTCAACCCACCCTCTTTTCCTACTCCTCCTCCACTGCTCTCCCCCAGGTCTGGCCGACTTGTTGTGTTGCCCTGCAAACTGTGCTACATAACCATCCTCCAGGGTGGACACTAAATCTTTTGATGCAGGCGTAGTGGTGATAACATCTGAACTGGGGGAGGCTTCTCAGGGCGTGCTTGACAGATGTAGCGAGCCTTTTAGGATTTAGAGCCGAAGCGTATCTATTACGGGTGCTGCTGCGGTGTTTGGCAGGCCCGTTTGGTAATCTCCCATGAATTTCTGTCCAACTTATCACAGGCCCGGGACAGGTTTCTGCAGGAAAGAGGAAATCGTCAAATCTGCACCTCTGAAGATGCACAGACTATGGGGTCTTTGAACCAGGGACATCTGCATTGATGAGACACAAACAAAACCGACATGATTCATATTCATAGAAGTTATTCTTGTGCATGGCTAAGTTCACAGACAGGAAGTGTCAGATGGACCAGGCCTCTGTGGATTGACCAGTTCCTCCAGGTGAACTTTGAATATGCAGATGAGCAAAATGGAGTAATACTTTCAACTGTGAAAATGATTCATATAGCCTTGAGAGATGAACTGTATAGGAAATAAGGTAACTCAATTTATATGTTCAAGGCTTACTTTTACTGACAATGTATGCAACCAGTTTAAATATTCAAAAGAGCTGCATGCAGAGGTTATGCTAAACATCCTAAAGATGGCTGCATACAGATGGAGAGGACAATATGGCCTTAAGATAGACAAACAAAACCCCGGCTGTGAGCTGCAACAGAAGACTGAAGATATTGTAGAAGATAGATAGATGGCTTTGTTGTGAGGCACAAGGGACATGTGGCTTTTGTCTGTGTCTGCACACACGTGTGTTTGTGTACGCTCATCTGCATGGATGTGTGTTTCGGAGCGACATGCAAACAAATATTTGTGTTCGTTACTCCCCTCTGGAGGTTTTGATCCAGTGCCATCTGGCAGCGCGTAGTGATGTGGCCCATCATCTTCCTCATCTTATGACTGCTCTGCCCCGTGCCATCCCTTTTACACCCCTCCAGACCCCTGCCCACCCCACTTCTTCCTACTCAGTTTCTCGTTTCCATTTAATTTGATCTTCATCTTAGAGCTTTCTTACCATCTCACAGACTTTGAACCATGCAATGCACACCGTTCAAAATTCACCTTTAACCATATCTGTAAGTGAAAGTGAATTAAGCAAAATTATAAGCCAGAAAAAGTAGTAAAGTATTTTTCATTGGCTGTTGGTTGCAGATGTCACAAAATTTAAAATGAAAAATGCTGTATTTATTTATTGATTGATTACTTATTAACATACAAATCCTTAAAAGAAGTACCATAAAAAAATAATGATTTTCATTATTCAAATTTTCATTTTCACAAGTCAAATAGTCACAAATTAATTCAACCCTTATGTTTATATTCTCTTACCAGCCACTTTATTAGGTACACCTTTCCAACTGCTCATTAACGCAAAATTCTAATCAGCCAATCACTTGACAGCAACTCAATGCATTTAGGCATGTAGACATGATCACGATCTGCTGCAGTCCAAACCGAGCACCAGAATGGGAAAGAAAGGTGTTTTAAGTGGCTTTAACCGTGGCATTGTTGTTGGTGCCAGACGGGCTGGTCTAAGTATATTAGGAACTGCTAATCCACTGGGATTTTCATGCACAACTATCTCTAGGGTTTACAGAGAATGGTCCAAAATAAGAAAAAAACATCCAGTGAGTGGCACTTCTGTGGGCACAAATGCCTTGTTGATGAAGCTGGAGGAGAACGGCCAGAGTAGTTTGAGGCGATAGAAACAGTAACTCAAATAACCACCTGTTACAACCGAGGAATGCAGAAGAGCATCTCTGAACACAGAACACGTTGAACCTTGAGGCGGATGGGCTACAGCAGTAAAAGACTACACTGGGTGCCACTCCTGTCAGCTAAGAACAGGAAGCTGTTACAATTAGCCAAAATTACATGTTACAGCTGTTACAGGTTCACCAAAATTTGAAAATAGAAGATTGTAAAAACATTGCCTGGTCTGATGAATCTCGATTTCTGCTGCGACATTTGGATGGTAGGGTCAGAATTTGGCATCAACAATATGAAAGCATACATCCATCCTGCCTTGTATCAGTGGTGTGGGAGATATTTTCTTGGCACACTTTGGGCCCATTAGTACCAATTGAGCATTGTGTCAACGCCACAGCCTACCTGAGTATTGTTGCTGACCTCATTCATCCCTTTATGACCACAGTGTATCCATCTTCTGATGGCTACTTCCAGCAGGATAATGCACCATGTCATAAAGCACGAATCATCTCAGACTGGTTTCTTAAACATGACAATGAGTTTAATACTCATATGGCCTCCACAGTCACCAGACTCAACCCATTAGAGCACCTTTGGGATGTGGTGGAACTGGAGATTTGCATCATGGATGTGCAGCTGACAAATCTGCACCAACTACGTGATGCTATTATTTCAATATGGACCAAAATCTCTGTGGAATATTTCCAGTACCTTGTTGAACTTGAATCTATGCCACAAAGGGATACAGATTTCCGAAGGCAAAAAGGGGTCCAACCTGGTACTAGTAATTTGTACCTTATAAAGTGGCCAATGAGTGTATAATATTTTCTCACCTAAGCCAACCAGATCAATAAAATTACAACAATATTAATAACATGAAAACAAAATCTATGGTCTATGCGGTGGTGGTTTTTAGAAAAGCAGAAAAGCAGAAAGCCTGGTAGAGGTTAACAGGAGTACATTTAAAATTTTGTCTGTGATACCATCTGTTAATTGTTTGTGTATGTGTGTGTAAAAATCTGATTATGAATGAGAGCGCGGGAGATTGAGGGAAGCGGTTCAAAAATTGTGTAATTAAATCATTTTGCTGTCAAACTTCATTATGCAAATTAATCTTTAAGCTTTTTGTCAGGTACTGGCCTCTTAAAGAGAAAGATCTATATCTACAGGAAGTGACATTGAATCAAATCACAATTATTTAGTCTAGCCTAGCAGTAGGGCTCTTGAGAACTCGTATTATTGACGATTACAGAAAATTACACTATGAGATTTCGGGTAATTATTTCTCAGACTGCTCATTTGAACTCATTCAGCTTTTGCGCCATGATCAGTCATCTTGCAAGGTATAGAAAATAATAATAATAATCGGCACATTTCAATTCTCAGATTCGGATACAGATGAAATAGCTCTCTTCACAGAAATGTTATGATCGACTGTTATGTCTAGGCAAGGTTTAATCTGTGCTCACGAGTCTCTCTCTCTCTCTTTCTTTCTCTCTCTCTATGTGTGTGTATGTGCCTATGAGCTGGATAGTATTATTTTTGTGTCTTTTGCTCTGAGGAAGGTAAAGGCTAAGGTGAGTTTGAAGGAGACCTGGGTCCCAAAAAACTGTCCTCAGGACACACCTCTGTGAGCATCTGCTCTACTTCCTTCAGCTTTGGCCTTAACACACACACATAAACACACACGCACTGAACAGCAGCACTATGAATGTAAACCAAGTTATTCAAAGCAGACAGATCATATTAAGACAACTTATCTCAATGAGTAATTGCATATGCCTTAGATTAAAAACCTGTAATTCTAGGATATAATTATTTTATAAGACTGTAAGAATGGCAGCTAAGCGAACGAAGGGAGCTGAATGAAGATTTCATCCAGCCAGCTGTAATAAAGGTGCGATTCCACAGAGATATCCACAGTATATCCTGGACATAGAAGATATCTTAATTCATTACTCTCTGGGAGTTGGCAGAAATTTAATATTAAAAAGACAGAAATAAAAGGCAAAAGTAGGGTGTTTCTTGGACTGAATGTACTGTTGGGGATGTTTTCATTCAATTTTGGGGTGTTTTGTGTTTCTGTGTTTCAGCTAGCGGAATGATTTTAGGTGACAAATCTTTTTTTAATATATATTTTGATAAAATGCTTTGAAATTTTAAAAACTCAATACTAAAGTCTGGGCAAATTTACCACCTTTTTATTATGTTCGGAATGAAAACATCCACTACATTAAACTGCTGTATAAATGCATCAGATACTTTTTTTTCTTCAATTTTTTTGCATAATCTGTTAATCAACTTCAGTCCTGACCAAAATTTCTTCTTAGGTCGATTAACAGATTTATGCAAAAAAATAAATAAATAAAAAAAAACTTTAAAATACATTTATCTGATGCATGTTTTCAGCAGTTTAATTCACTGGATGTTTTCATCCCTAACATAACAAAAGGGTAATACATTTGAATAGTGCACATGGGTTAAAAAATGCTATGATAATGAATAGTATTATTATTAAGTTAATATTAAATCCTTAAGAATTTATGTATTTTCAGAATAAAAATATTTAATGGCGACGAAGTGGCGCAGTAGGTAATGCTGTCGCCTCACAGCAAGAAGGTCACTGGTTTGAGCCTCGGCTGGGTCAGTTGGTGTTTCTGTGTGGAGTTTGTACGTTTTCCCTGCTTTTGCGTGGGTTTCCTCTGGGTGCTCCAGTTTCTCCCACAGTCCAAAGACATGCGGTACAGGTAAATTGGGTAAGCTGAATTATCCTTAGTGTATGTGTGTAAATGAGTGTGTGTAGATGTTTCCCAGAGATGCGTTGCAGCTGGACGGGCATCTGCTGCTTAAAAACGTGCTGGATAAGTTGGCGGTTTATTCCGCTGTGGCAACCCCAGATTAATAAAAGGACTAAGCCGAAAAGAAAATGAATGAATGAATGAATGAATAATAATAATAATAATAATAATAATAATAATAATAATAATAATAATAATAATAATAATAATAATATAAATGTTATATTATTAGCTAATTAAAGGCTTGTTTTCTAGGTATGTGAGTGTGATCTTGAAACATATGGCTAATCATCTTCGGTCACCATTGTCACTTTTATCTTCCTCGCCACTGTTTGATGTCAAATTAGTCCAGGAATAACTAATTCTTTATTCTTCTGAATCTGGCACACTGAAGGAACTTTGTTGCAGTCCTAGGAGGCAAACAATGCTTGGAGGAGTTAAACCTAATGAAAGCCTTTGATCCTGCATGATAATAGAGCGAACGCAAGAGGAGGGAAAACAGTCAAGTTGCTCAAAATCCGACTCGAAATCGAAATGCAAATGATATTGAAATGTGGGGATTTCTTTCTTTCCTTCCTATTTTTCATAATTAATAATTCCAGTTTTGTTTGTATTAGCTTTAACCTACTAAAGTATAAAGGCTTTTCTCATAGGATTGGCACTCCATATTTATACCACCAAAAGTGCTATTTTCAAGCTGCACAAAATAAAATGTCATAATGCTAAATCATAAATATGGATACCAATAACAAAGAAAGAAAGAAAGAAAGAAAGAAAGAAAGAAAGAAAGAAAGAAAGAAAGAAAGAAAGAAAGAAAGAAAGAAAGAAAGAAAGAAAGAAAGAAAGAAAGAGAGGTTTTGTTTTGTTTGGTTTTGTTTTGTGTGTATTTGTTTTGGGATGATGCTAACTCCTCTTTATGCTAGTTTTCCCTGAAGCTAGTCACGTCTGAGAAGCTGTCTAATGGTTGCTTTGTTAGGCTGTCAGCGTTTGTGATGAGAAGAGTGGATAGGCAGCTGACCCAAGTGTTCAGGATGTGACAGTAAACATATGTCACTAGGAAGTGTTCACAGTGGCGGACACTAAGGATAATGGGACACTATGATGCTTGAGCACACAAGTTTTCTGCAGCATCCTCCACAGGACATGAGCTCAATTTATTCTTTGGATTATGGACACTGCTGGGATATTTTAGACAAAATTAAAATATCTCTGAAAGCATGTTTGATAAACACACTGTAATAGAAACAGTAGTTAAAGTATGGGAACTACACTAAATCAAGAGAATGCTGTACGTCTTATAACAGTCGTCCAGTGAGATTAGACCAGTTCATTCATTCATTCATTCTCGTTTTTGGCTCAGTCTCTTTATTAATAAGGGGTTGCCACAGTGCAATAAACTGCCAACTTATCCAGCATATGTTTTATGAAGCGGATGCCCTTCCAGTTGCAACCCATCACTGGGAAACATCCATTTACTCTCATTCACACATATACTGTAAACTAAGGACAATTTAGCTTAACCAACTCACCTATTGCGCATGTCATTGGATTAAGTGGAAAACCGGAGCAGATTAGACCAGTTGTTTTCACCCAAAAATATGATAAGCGCGGTACTTTAGAAGAACATTTTTACTGTATGGGAGAAATGTTAAATATAGTATAACTAAAACATGTTGTTTCCTTAATTGAATAATTGGATTTTGCATTATATTATCAATACAATGCTAAATGATTCAAATATTAATATTTACTCCAAGTTCACACTACGAATTTTGATATATTCCTATTGTTAAATAATGAAAAAATAAGTTATGTAAGGGGCGACATGGTGGCTCAGTGGTTAGCACTGTTGCCTCATAGCAAGAAGGTTTCTGGTTTGAGTCCCGACTGGGTCAGTTGGCATTTCTGTGTGGAGTTTGCATGTTCTACCTGTGTTCTCGTGGGTTTCCTCCGGGTTCTCCAGTTTCCCCCACAGTTCAAAGACATGCACTATAGGTGAAATGAATTAGCTGGGGTTTCCTCGTACTGGGTTGCAGCTGGAAGGGCGCTGTGTAATAGATATGCTGAATAAGTTGGTGGTTCATTCCGTTGTGGCGACCCCTGATGAATAATGAGACTAAGCTGAAGGAAAATGAATGAGTGAATAAGTAAATGATGTAAAATAATGCAAATAAAAAACAATATTGGGGAAAAAATTAGAAAAGTGCTGGCAGCAGAACAGAACAGAATAGTGAAATTCTGAATATTTGTTTCAAACTGCAATTTTAAAAATAAAATCTGAAACATGGATGATCATTCATTCATTCATTCATTCATTCATTCATTCATTCATACAACATAAAAACTATAGAAGTACATATCAATTAACTAAAACAAATTTCTCGCCGTAAACTAAGAGTCTACTATTACTAACCCAGGCTCATTCTGAAAACATATCACCATATACATTTCTGGAGAGTGCCAAATACGTCCCAGTAACTATGTATTTTTTTTGTTTTTGCGAATCCACCAGAGACCGCTGTGCATGCTTTTTGAGATCTCAAATTTATCTTGCGAGTGCTATTCGCGCTTGCTATTCAATTAAATTGAACTCAATTCATTTTTAATTCTATAGTGCTTTTAAAATGTACATTGTGTCAAAGTAGCTTAACATAGAGTGTTATAGCTCTTCTCGCATAAATCCACCCGAGGTAGCTGTTAACTGACTAACTGACTGACCGATTCTCCTTTCCTAAACCCAACCAATATTGTTTCCTTCCTATAACCGACAGTTTTTAAAAGCAATCCAGAAATAGAAAAGCCCTTGCCTGATCGTTTTACCACATTCTCACCATGTTTATTTTATATTTTGGGTTCTGTTTTTGTCTTACTTGCTTTCTGGAACTGTTCTTTGATGGACTCGAAACCTGTCTTCATAATCAACTCCTATCTGCGTCTCAAGTCAGCTGACGTACATGGCGAGTCAACAGGACAAACTAAGGAAAACGGCAAAAAGGAACGACGTCATACCACCCTGTAGCGTTTGTTTTAAAAATAAACTGCAGCCATACGTACTTCTGGCTACATATTTTGCGATCTCCAGAAATGTATATAGGGCTACGTTTTCAGAATGAGCCTACATTGACCATTACTGTAATAAGACTTTGTTGATGTAGTTGCAAAATCACATTCAGTCAACAGAATCTCTAAAAGGCATCATCAAAACAGTAATTTATGTCATTGACTTTGGGGTTTGTTCCAGTACTGTACATCTTTCTGAGATGTGATTGGTCAGGCCTGTCCTGGAGGCTGAGCTCACTGGACTGATAAAGTGCAGGCCTGCTGCCCGGAGGATGTTGAGAATGGGCTCCACCGTCCCCTCCCCGCTACACTCTTTTATCCTTTCCCTTCAGTTCCTCCACCTCAATCTCAAGCAAAGCAAATAAAGAGATGTTGAGGAGGTGGCAGGGTGGCAGGCCCCCCAAATGTAAAGTGTGCGCAATCACTCAGATACAAGTGGCACCGCTAAAAATTGCCCTCATACATCAGCTTATGGTTTACAGGCGCTGACAGAAAGGACGTTGAAAGGTCAGAAGGAAAAACATATAGATGTGTCAAAGCCTGCGCTCAGGGCAGCAGGACTGCGGGATGATGGGAAGTGAGATGGGCTCTGGAGGGACTGAAGAAGTGCTTGATGGAGCAGGATTTGTTTCTCTCACCCTCCCTCTCTTGTTTTTTTTTTTGTTCCTTCCCCTGTAAAGGGAAGCGGCGTGCAGGCGTCAGCACCGGAGACCAGGTACAGTTGGGCTGTAACCTCTCTCGCCGACCCCTTGTGACAAGACAGATAGCTCCATTCATCTGCAGCTGAGCAGCAGCGCGCCGCTGCATTTTTCACCCCTGGCCCAGGATGGATCTGCTCGCCAGGAGGAATGTCACCAGCCTGAATGCCCTGATCTGTCACGAGTCCACCATCTTCACCCGAATCACAGCACCGCAGACAGGTCGAGAGAGAGAAGCAGAGAGATGGAGACGAGCAGTCGGACAGTCTGACCATTTACCAGAAAGAACAACAGATGAACAGAAACAAATAATCCACTTAAAATGAAAACTAAGTGAGATGTTTGGCATTGTGCTTTTATTTTTATCCATCATGAAAATAATGTTATGCCTGGTATTTTAATGGGCCATTAGTATCATAAACATATATGTGGCCAAAGCTCTGTTCGTTGTTGCCCGAGATGATTTCTCTTGAAAGTCAACACATGTCTCATATTGCTATGGAAAGACTTGTTTTGAATTTTGGGGGTCATTCATAGTCTACTGAAAGAAATGTTAATTCTAGTAAGTTGCTTTTTAATTTTAGATGAATGATCTGTGAGGAGAATAATGCCTCCTCGTAATGATCAACTTTTAAGTCTTTCTTATAATTTTATATTATATATTATAAGACTTATATATATCTTTCTATACTTTTTTTTTTAAGTTGCCAGCTACTTTTTCCTGGGATTTAATGATTTTCACCTAAATGTGACGTCTTTGTTATGTTCAACAACTGTTTGACAATTTGACATTATTAAGACAACAAAACTTGTTATAAATCTGTCATAAACATGATTGTCATTAAGCGATTATAAATGTATCATTAATTTATTGCAGAATCATTCATGTTTTTTAAAACTTTAACATACTGTGGTACTGCTGAAATTGTCAGTAAGATGTCTTTAAATTTTAATGACGCTGTAATTTTTGTTTTTAAATATTAATGACACTTTTAATTAAACATTATAATGACAAATACAGTTTGTTCTACTTATAAATGTGAGCAGAAAAATATTCTTGACACAACTATAATGCCTCATGACAATCATGTTTATGACAGATTTATAACAAGTTATGTTGTCTTGGGGCGATTCATTCCGCTCTGGCGACCCCGGATAAATAAAGGGACTAAGCCGACAAGAAAATGAAATGTTGTCTTGGTACTGTCATGTTGTCGTGAAAAAAGATGAGGACTGGCCGCGATGTATTTGTTTATGTCAAGTTATCATAACAAACAATGCCATATTTGCATTGAAAATGACATAACTGAGCAAATGACACTTAATTACAACTGTCTATAGTGTATATATATATATATATATATATATATATATATATATATATATATATATATATATATATATTTTATTTTTTTTATTTTTTATTTTGTGATGGTCTCATGAACACCTCTAGAAGTAAAGAAGTGTTATCATCCATCCATCCATCCATCCATCCATCCATCCATCCATCTCTCTATCCATCTCTCTATCCATCTATCTATCCATCTATCTATCTATCTATCTATCTATCTATCTATCTATCTATCTATCTATCTATCTATCTATCTATCTATCTATCTATCTATCTATCTATCTATCTATCTATCTATCTATCTATCTATCTATCTATCTATCTATCTATCTATCTATCTATCTATCTATCTATCTATCTATATACAGTAATCAAGTTTCTGTTTAAAAAAACAACAATATTTTATTATATCTTTGTGTTCATGTTTTATCACTACTTTAATGAAGATTATCAAAAATACTAAATGTTTTACAAAACATATAAGGAGATTCCTAAAGATCAAAACATCATTGATCAGAGTCTGTGGCCATAATTTTTAAATCTGATCTGACCTACACTTTCTCTGATCGTCTTTGCATTTTGTACACGGGAAGAAGTCCTATCATATTTGGGCATGCATTAGGACTTGTCTTAACATTATTTTTACCTAAAATACACCTGCAACATGCTGCAAAAACTCATCATGGTAGGAAAGTGTTGTCTGTTAATTGACAAGATATCTCGTCAATGACAGGGAAACATTTTACTGAGTGAATCACAATCTAAGAAGAATCACAGAGCATAGAAAAAAGGTTGATAAAATAAGATCTGTGTTTAGAAACTATGCGTTTCTCAAAAATAAAAATGAGTGCTTCCAATGAAAATTAAACACTTCTGCTTTGTTATTGCATACTAATGCTATTAAGCTTTCAGTGAAGGACAGTGAAGTGATGGAGAATTCATAGAGGCTGGTTTTATCCATGCAACAGCTTCCATATTGATCACTGTTTACAGATATAATCACTTTCAGATTCATTCTTCATCAGTATGGCCTAGAGTATTGATTTGGTTTTACTCATGCCTCTCTATAAAGGCCCTGTGTGAGTGCAAAACACAGAGAGAGAATGTGTGTGTGTGTGTGTGTGTGTGTGTGTGTGTGTGTGTGGATCATATTTATGTATGTGTGAGTGCGTGTGTGTTCATTCAGGCTGTAATT
Organism: Danio rerio; assembly: GCF_052040795.2. NCBI lineage: Eukaryota > Metazoa > Chordata > Actinopteri > Cypriniformes > Danionidae > Danio > Danio rerio. Next base: position 28,604,904 of record NC_141033.1, read on the forward strand.
CTGTTATGTTTTATGAGATATCACACTTTGTTTCTTTGTGAGTGTACAGTTCAGCATAAAGGTCTCCTCTGTAGGAAATAAAACCACTTTAGGAGATAAAACCTGATGAAAAAACTAAAAGTGTTGGTAAGGTATACAGTAAGAACAAATACTTATACTTAATACACCATGTTAAAATGATTTTTCAAAGTTTTATATAAAGCAAAGATTATTGGAGCATGTTTTGCAAGAAACACTATTACAATTTTCTGCTTGAATATTTTATATTTAGCATGTGTTAGTTACTATTTGTCGTTATTGGTTGTGCAATTGCAGAAAAATGCATCTGAACTAGTTTTAAATGTACTCTATGGGCAAAGAAATGAAGGTTATGTTAACTATATGCAGTATGAGTGTCCTTTTTTATCATTCTCTTTCTGTCTTATAGGGTAAGAGCTATTCTCACTACTAAGCTGACCTACATCGATATCTTTACCTCTATGTTTAAAATAATGGAGCTGATCATATGTGGGGAGAGAACTATTCTTACACGTATAAGAATATTTATAGGAATATATTCCCAGAACATTCTAATTAGCTTTTGATAAGTATATAGTGACTATGAACTAATTTTACCATAGAAAAGAAGTATAGAATAGAAGTAAACAATGTATAATGAGTACACAAAAGTAGTTTTCAGCACAACTTGTGAAGAAATACTAATACTGTATCAGTTTGAAACTGTTTATCTCTATTCTACTAGCGTTAGCTAACACTAACTAAAAAAAAAAACAGTGAGTAATATATATATATATATATATATATATATATATATATATATATATATATATATATATATATATATATATATTATATCTTCATTCACTTTAAAACTGTAACACTTTACACTAACTGCATACTATGTTAATTCATCATATGTTAAGCATTAACTCTACATTATTGGACATTAGTAAGCAATTTATAAATACTGCTACAAATGCTGTATTCTTGTCTTAAAAGCACACATATTATGTGCTTAATGATTGTATTTTTATACTTTGTTAATGGTAAAATCTTTATTACTAAATACATTACTTTACTACTGAATTATTTACAGACCAATATGTAAGCTTAATTTTAAGATAATTCGGAATGAGTTAGTAATTGATTAATAAGCTATTCAAATGAACATTTATGCATCTTTTTTCCAGCATTGGTAACAACTTAAAATAAGTTCTCTAATGTTCTTAACATTAACAATCAATGAATACATTTATTACAGTATTTATTCATCTTTGTGAACATTGTAGTTAATACAATAACTAGCATTAAATAATAATTATTACTGTAATGTATTACCACCATAAAAATAAAGTAATGCATTGTTAGTTCCTGTTAACTCACTGTGAATTAGCTAATGTTAACAAACACAACTTTAAATTTTAATAATGCATTAGTAAATGTTGAACCTTGATCAATAAACTCTTTTCAAGATAATGGACCCAATGGAGCATTATTTTAGAGTGCTATCGTACATTTTGATTAACTAAAATAAATTAATTATGTAGTGTTGTTCATTCCCTGTTTATGATCAATAATATCACATTAACACTTACATAAAAAAATGAAATAATAAATCTGTTTGTCTTTCCAAAAAAATCCATAAAGCTAAATCATTTTATTTTATTTTTTAAATACTTTATTTCCCCAATCTCTTTTGGGCAGACCTTCAAAATGTGCACTTTTGCATAATGTTTAGCACTGTCGCATCACAGCAAGAAGGTTGCTGGTTGAAATCCCAGCTGGGTCAGTGGGCATTTCTGTGTGGAGTGTTCTCCCCATGTTTGCATGGGTCTCTTCCAGGTGCTCCCCAACAGTCATGCGCTATAGTGACTACTGAATAAAATACATTTGTTGTAGTGTAAATAAGTTGGCGATTCATTCCACAGTGGCGACCCCTGGTTAATAAAGGGACTAAGCAAACTACATGAATGAAAAAAATAATAGATTCCATTCTCAACTTTTCATTTGTGTTCAGGTGACCCACACATACAAGTATAAGCAGAACTATTCTGTTTTGAACTCAAACTCACATTCATCCATTCGTGTGATTCCTTGATTGGATCCACCAGAGTCCTTAATTGTTGCTGGGACACAGGTGGACAAGAGAAAACAAATAAAAAGACATGATAATAGTGGCTAGAATAAGAGGCTGTTGGATATAGAGACTCTCCTCATACTTGTTTTCTGAACGTGGCCTGTCTGTCATGTGCCTCTGCTCCATCTGTGCTGTTGTTATGTGGGGTTTTATGTCCCCTATGAATATTTGGCTATCTCTCTCATAAAATGCACTTGCACTGGTTCATTAGTCGAATGAGCTGCATGAACAATGAGGAAAGGACAGCAAAGGAGAATGAGGGAGGAGAGGAAAGGACACAGTGCAAATGCTGATTTGAATCCACTGGAGAATGAGCTGCTGAGGCCGCATCTGGAGGCAGAGGGGCAGCGGTGCAGGCTGGGCTTCACTGGACCACAAGCACATGCCCATTTTCTGCCCCGTTGAGGACTCCTGGAGGAGGAGCAGGCACATTTACACACACTCAGGGCTGCTCCTGTCTGTGCTGTGGCTGTTTGCGAACATCTCTGCCCTCCAGTCAACATCACTCTGTCCTCAGCCTGCAGTCCAAGTGTGCTTATCGTTGAACAGCCATGAATGAAAGCATCAGTGGACTCATTTTGTATAGCTACCAAGAATGGGCTCCCTTTTAATTTAGGATTGAGATTTTGAGTCAAGCTGGAATAAAGTTATTGTGGAATGTGCAGTTTGAAAGACAGAAAAAAACAATTTAATAAAAAATTTTAACTAATTCCTTTTTCAAGTTCTCATAACTTAGTTTTTCTAGTTACTGCAACCTAATTTTCTGGCTGCTACAATAATTTTTTTCTGATTCTCATAGCTTTTTTCTTGCTACTACTACGTATTTTTGAGCTCTCAATACTTTTTTTTTCTAGTTTCTGTAACTTATTTTCTCTACTTCTCATAACAAAATTTTTCTAGTTACTTAGTTACTGCAACTTAATTTGCTTACTGCAACTTAATTTATTTTTTTCTAGTTCCTGCAATTTATTTTTCAAGTTAACACTTATTTTTTTTCTAGTTAGTGTACCCTAATTGTCTAGCTCCTACATCTTTTTTTCTAGTTCTCATAACTTAATTTCTCTAGTTACTGCAACCAAATTTTCTAGCTCCTACAACTTAATTTTTCCAGTTTCTGCAACTTATTTTTCTAGTTCTCATAACTTGATTTTTCTAGTTACTTATTTACTGCAACTTTTCAAGTTACTGCATCTTTTGAAATTTTTTTCTAGTTCCGACTACTTTTTTTTTCAAGTTTTCATCACTTATTTTTTTCTAGTTATTGCAACCTAATTTTCTAGCTTCTACAACTTAATTTTTCTAGTTCTCATAACTCATTTTTTTCTATTTACTTAGTTACTGCAACTTAACTTTTCTAGTTACTGCAGCTCAATTTTTATAGTTCCTACAGCTTGTTTTTCAAGTTCTCATCAATTATTTTTAATGTTTTTTTATGTATTTGTATGTAGTTACTAAAACTTAATTTTTCTAGTTCTCATAGCTTAATTTTTCTAGTTATTCATAAATTCATTTTTTTTTCGGCTTAGTCGCTTTATTAATCTGGGGTCACTGCAGCGTATGGAACCGCCAACTTATCCAGCATATGTTTTAAGCAGCGGATGCCCTTTCAGCTGCAACCCATCACTGGGAAACATCCATACATCCATACACACTTATTCACACACATACACTACGGAAAATTTTATCTTACCCAATTCACCTATAGCGCATGTCTTTGGACTTGTGGGGGAAACCGGAGCACCCGGAGGAAACCCACGCCAACACAGGGAGAACATGCAAACTACACACAGAAACGCCAACTGACCCAGCTGAGTGTCGAACCAGGGATCTTCTTGCTGTGAGTCGATCATGCTACGCACTGCGGCACCATGCAACCCTCTTTCTAGTTAATGCAACCAAAATTTTCAAGCTCCTAAACTCCTCCTTCTGGTTCTTACAACTTAATTTTTCTAGTTACTTAGTCACTGCAACTTTATTTTATTTTACCAACAACTTTTTTTCAAGGTCATTCAATCATTTTCTTGTCGGCTTAGTCCCTTTATTAATCCGGGGTCGCCACAGCGGAATGAACCGTCAACTTATCCAGCAAGATTTTAACGCAGCAGATGCCCTTCTAGCCGCAACCCATCTCTGGGAAACATCCACACACACATTCACACACACACTCATACACTACGGACAATTTAGTTTACCCAATTCACCTGTACCACATGTCTTTGGAATGTGGGGGAAACCGGAGCACCCAGAGGAAACCCACGCGAAGGCAGGGAGAACATGCAAACTCCACACAGAAACGCCAACTGAGCCGAGGTTCGAACCAGCGATGCAGCGACTTTCTTGCTGTGAGGCGAACGTGATTCCCAGTTAGTGTTTTCTAGTTACTACAACCTAATTTTCTAGCTTCTGCAAATTAATTTTTCTAGTTCTTATGGCTTAATTTTTCTATTTACTGCAATCAAGTTTTTCTAGCTCCTACAACTTATTTTTTCAGTTCCTGAAACTTATTTTTTCTAGTTCTCATAACTTAATTTTATTAGTTACTTAGTTACTTCAACTTACCTTTTTTATTTACTGTAACTTAATTTTTAAGTTCTCTTTACTTATTTTTTTCTAGTTTTCTTAACCTTTTTTTTTAGTTCCTACAACTTAATTTTTCAAGTTCTCATAACTTATTTTTTTCTAGTCCTCATAACAACTTTTTTCTAATTTTCTTCTAGCATTTATAACACTAACTAATGCAATCTTATTTTGAGGTGTTACCAATAAAACAATAATGGTACAGCATTTATTAATCATAGTTAGACATTTACTAATGCCGTGAAGCTATAATTGTTAACATTAGTTAACAGGAACTAATAATTAACAACTTTATTTTCATACTAATAACTAATTTAAACAAAGATGAATAAATACTGTAAAAATGTATTGCTCATCATTTGTTAGTTAGAACGCAATTAAAACACAAAATAAAGGAAAAGCAAACAAAAGTATATAAAATTAAAAATAATCATGACAAAATAGACACAAATAAATAGCAATTATTAGATAAAAAATAAATAATAAAATTGGAATGAAAACTGTTAATATGAAAATAAAAGCAATCTCAAAAATGTTTTTCAATTGTAAAATATTAAATATATAAAAAAAATCTTGTTTTTACATACCACCAGAACATATTACTCAAATAAAACTGGTAATAATTCATTTGATTAATTTTCATTCTACTTCACAACAACATTTAAAATCACCCTGCAGTTCCGCATCCTGTTTGCTATACCCCAGTTTAAATTCAATCCCCATTTCAAATTTGAAAGGCTCAGTTAAATTCTACATTAGTGCTAAAATATTTAATGCCGTTTCTGACAACTCGGCTCAGGACAAAAGTGAGAACTTAATGTGATGGATAGACATTAGAAGGTGGCGCTAACCATGATGGAGGATTTAGCACTGCTACTCAAACACATTCAAACCGACATTCAGTGTAAGCGAAACTGATTGGATTCCCTTCTGCTTTACACTTCACTGAAACCGGACCACATTTAGACATCAACACGAGACTCATGAATGTATACGTGACTTGTAAACTCCTGCAGAAGACGTTAAGCTGCTAGAAAAACCTGATATGTAACTCAAACACTGTTTAAAAAGCATGCATTTACAGCAACTTTGTTTATAGCAGCTTAATTCGATGGTTACATTGGGCAGCTTTTACTTTCCAACCTTTGCAGCCAATAAACAAAGTTCTCTGAGATTAATACAGCACACATCTACTGGATAGTCAGGCAGTGATTGTCTGAAAAATAAACTTTGTTGCGACTTTTTTGCAAAGTGTTTATTATGGCAGAGGGGCGAGTGTGTGTCTGGGAAGGGAAGGGGAGGTGAGGAGAGGGAGGGGGGTTATTTATTTGGTTTGATTTTCACTCCTAATCTTCCCTCGCTCATGCAAATGGAGCGAATACGGAAGGTGGCGTGGTTATCTTTCTTTACATCAATAAATAAAAGGCTCCAGTAGACCACAAGGCCCAGCTAATTTTCCAAACCAGTGAAGAGGCTTTTATACGAGGAACACCTCTCTTCCATCCCACCGAAAGCTCCGCCTCTTTCATTTCCATCGCTGTTTCTTCTGACTTTTTATTTATTATTTTTTTATTTTTCGCCTGATTTTCCACCCACTCATCGTCTGGTGTACATCTGCGTCCTGTCATCTATGCTGGACGGAGTGATGGCCTTGTTGCCCTATGATGGATTTGGATCAGGTTCCTGTTAGGTAAGAGGACAATGCTTTAAAGGCCGAGCTGTAATCTCCTTCATGCCATCTAATCTCTTCATATTAAGCTTCTCCTGGACGATAAGATGGCTGGGCCTCCACCTTGGCCAGGCTGTAACTCCAGCACAGGACACACATGCTCACACTCTAAAGTCTCTTGAGAGGAGATTAATTGCTGCAAAATTAAGCCTGTGTGTGTGCTGTGACCTGCAGGGTCACTTTCTCTGGGTATGATGAAGCACTGTGGTCAGTCCTTCAGCGTGACCCAGCTTTCCTCATCTGGCACCATCTGCAGCGGTAAACACTCGGACATACCAACTGGCCTTCAGAGCAGGTGAAGCACAAGAGCTAGTAAGATTTTCAGAGAAAGAGGGAGAGAGAATGAGAGAGAAGGAGAAAGAGGAAATGACTGATATAATAGTCTTGTGTAATTTAAAATGTTCACAACAAGGACACAGAGATGAAATATGTCAGACTGCATAAAGTGATGCTGCCGAGTCATGTGATCAAAACTTTTGGAAATGTAAATGAAATTGTAGACAAGTACAGCAACTTAATGTTAAATAAATGTGACATAAATTTGTATACATCTACAATATGAATATAAATAAAAAAAAACTATGGCAAAACACTGACAAACCATAGTAATTATTATTATTATTATTATTATTATTATTATTAATAATAATAATAATAATAATAATAATAATAATAATAATAATAATAATAATAATAATAAATATTTCGTCTTCTTCTTCTTATTATTATTTTTATTATTATTAATATTATTTTATTATATTGTATTGTTATACTGACACTGCAAAATCAAGCAACAATCAAGAAATACAACATATTATTATTGTTATTGTTGTTGTTGTTTTTAATATTATTATTATTATTATTATTATTATTATTATTATTATTATTATTATTATTATTATTATTAATAATGATATTATCATCATTATTTATAATTATTGTTATTAGTAGTATTGTTATATTGATACTGCAAAATCAAGCAACAATCTAATAATACATTAATATTATTATTAGTATTATTAATAATAATATTAGTAGTAGTAGTAAAAGTAGTAGTAATTTATAATTATTATTTTTTATTAGTTCCCACTTTATATTAAGTGACCTATTAACTACTATGTACCTGCATCAGATAATGAACACAATGTACGAACTGTGTTCATAATGTATTTCAAAACACTTGTGGTGCTTTTGAGGGACAAGTTTAGTGGTATGGGTAGGTTTAGGGATAAGATAGGTGAAAGAGGTAGGTCAACAGTGTAATTATATATGTAATTACAGAAATTAATTACAGATGTAATAACATGCTGGTATTAAATGTCAAAAATTACAATGTAAAAACACAATAAGTGCATTGTAACAAATGATTAATTTCTCTTTAAGTACTAATTAGTTAAAGCCACAATGTAAAATGGGACCTTTTTTATTAATTATACAATAATAATAAAAAAAAATACCAATTTAAGGCAAATTCACCATCAAGCATTAACAATACAACATTGTTATATTACAAAAACCTACACTACAATGTTTTGACTACATCAAAAATATGATTATTGTTATTATTATTATTATATTTTATTATTAGAAGTATTGTTATAATGACAATGCAAAATCAAGCAACAATTTAACAATACAATATATTATTAATATTTAATAATAATAATAATAATAATAATAATAATAATAATAATAATAATAATAATAATAATAATAATAATTACACTCAATTAAATAAAAATACATGAACACATTTTATATAATTCATTCATTTATTCATTTTCTTTTCAGCTTAGTCCTTTTAATAATCAGGGGCTGCCACAGCGGAAGGAACCGCAAAATTATCCAGCATGTGTTCTATGCAGTGGAAACACTTCTAGCCACAACCCAGCCCTGGGAAACACCCATACACTCTTGCATTCACGCTCACCCACAGCGCTACCCACTGTGCCACCGTGTCTCCACATTTTATTTAATTCACAGCATTTTCTCTAATTCCTTTAAGAAGCAAGCATGTTGTCATCTACAGCATAAATGTTAAAAACCTCTTTTTTTTCAGTTTAGTCAATGTTGACTACATGTGGCACAATACTAGTAGCGCCTTCCTAGTCTTAATTATAAAGCAACACACCTTTTCTTTACCTGTTTATCTCCTCAGATCTGCTAGTTCAACAGCACCAAACAATTTGGCAGTAGACACAGCACAATCTGTCACACACACACACACATGCACACGCACACAAAGTGCACACAGCTCTGAATAGCCTCTTGATTCACTCTATGGCCCACTCCAAAAAGAGGACTCGTGCTCCTTTACTTTTATGTGTTTTGCAACAGGATTCCTACACAGGCAACCCAAGAATGTGTTGAAAAGTGTCGAATCACTGGCCAGGCCACATGCATGCAGACATAAACACATGCCTAATGACACTCAGGCCTCGCTGCTCGGCCACTTTCAACTCAGCCCTAAACACTAGCAGCTGGGCTGAGGTGGCACCAGAGATGTTTATTGGGGGGCTTTAGCCCATCAACTTATTGTCAACAGTTCAAGAGCTTGTCAGCGGACCAACCAGATGTGTGGCGGAGAGCAGGAGAGAGAGGAAAGGGAAAATAGATGAGAAAAGCTCACTGTGTCTGCCTTAAGTTTCTGGAAAGAGCAGTGATGGTGTGTTCATAGTTTTCTCTGTCTCTGTCTATTAGGGTGATTTTTCTAGGTCTTTTTTGTTGAGGACAAACTGAAAATGCCTTCATATTGGTTAGTCATTTTTAGTTAAAGTCTCTGGTTTGTCAACTTAACAAGAATTTTTTTTTTATTAAAAATGTATTAAAGTAGTAAATATTTTTTTGAGTAAACGTTTTGTTAGTTTGTTTGTATCTGTGGTAATGCATCATGATGTTTCATCAGAGATTTTCTTTAACTATTTTTGTAATTCCTTGATTTCAAAGGTGCCGAACTTTTTTTAGACATTAATTTTGAAATAAACTTTAAAGAGCACATATGATAAAAATAATATTTTGTAGGCTGTTTGGACATAACTGTGTGAAGGTTCACGGTCATATTGAGGTGATATAAAGACAATAAAAGACAATAAATCTCTTTTTTTATTTCCTGACATTAAAATAGGATCTAAATCTCTCTCATTTTGAGGTCCACCGCAATGTGACGTAGGAGTACGGTTTCCATACGGTTTCCAGTCTCCATAGTAATGGATATAATCATATTTACAAGACAGTACGTGCACAAAGCAACTGGGATTAACAGATCTGTTCTGCTCACTGTGATCATCAATCATCATCAAACGTGATCAAGGATGAGTTTTACAAGTTTAAAACGTTTTTAAAACAGTGCATGTTTGTAATGAATTACATTTTTACCATCTTTACTTTATCACCACAGCCGTGTGTCAGTACAATTTTAAAAGATGATGCTTCGATTCCAATTTGTGTACGTTAAATCAGGTTTATTTTGTACATAGTGGATATTAATGTATATCCTGTCACATTTGCCGTGCAAAAACAGTGCAAAATTAAACTTTGTAATGACATTGTGTGTGACTCATCATTGCAGAAAGGCTTGAATTAACTCCACAACAAATACATCAAATAATCATTGGGAAAGTTCTTACTGTAGTATTTCTCACAAATGTTACGTGAGATCTGCTTCCTTTATGTTTGTCACTGTGCTGTTTATCTGACACAGCCGAGGGGGAGATTGAGGCACACTCTGATGGCCGTAGGGGAGAACTAGCATTAAAGGCACAGGCTACAAAAACAGTCACACTGTGTTTAGAGCAGAAAATCCAATATTCTGAAAGGTTTAACAAATAATCTTATGAGTGTTTTGAGCTAAAACTTTACAGACACATACTAAAGAGACAAAAGACTTATCCTAAATCTTGAAAATGGGGTAAAATAGGTGCCAAAGATATTGTGACCTAAATTATTTTAATTGTTTCCATTTTAAGTGATTATTTCTATAATTTAACATTCATGCCAAAAATAAAAATCTCTTTCAAGTGGTTTTATTTGAAAGTTTCAGTGCTTTCAAAGTTCATTTTCTGCTAAACACAAAACAAAATATTTAGAAAAATATTATAAACTGGTAACCATTTACTTTCCATACTAGGAAAAACAAACAATATGGAAGTCAATGGTTACACATTTTCAGCATTTTTCAAAATATCTTCTTTTGTATTTAACAGTAGAAATAGGTTTGTAACAAGTGAGTAAATTAGTACATTAAGTTCTGCAAGTTCCTCTGGCATGTATTTTGTATGACCTCATAGTGTAATATGGATAATGATTATTTTATCTGCACTACAGAAAGACTGAGATGACGCCACTGCAAGGATTTCTGATGCTATGATTTTTGCATCGTCACAAAGAGATTGGTTTCCTAGATTGGCAAACTGCCTCATCATACTGAAGCAAACGGAAGAAGCTATCTCCAAAAAGAAAAAGGGCACAGTTCTTATCGGGATGTTGCGCAATAGTTCCACATCTAGATGGGCATAATATGATTTGTATTTGTGTCTGTTTTAATTGCTCAAGCTAAATGAGAATTTAATTGCTTTGCCACCATTTTTGTGTCCAGGCGCACAGAGGCTCTGGCCATTTCACATGCTTCATATCCAAATGCTCCCCTATGACTAAAATGACTTAGTACTGGTTTTAGTTACAAACCCAGTAAACAAATAAAGCAAACAACAAGAGAACAGTACCCATTTACCACATTTGATTTCCAACCAACCCCACCCAATCCTAAAAAGTCTTCCATTTTGCAACACTAGCCAATGTTTACCAAAGTTTAGCTAATCTCATTTGCATATTAGATGTGATTAGCACAGTTCATTGTCAGGATTACGCTTATTGGGTTACACAGTAGCGTAGCATGAGCGGATGGATAGATCTGTGTTTGCTGCATTGAGGCCAGCAGCGTTCCCAGCCATGCTAATAAGCGTACGTATGTAAATGAGGAAAATCATGAGTACAGCTAAAACAATCTCCTCTTTCTCTTTCTTGAGTGCTAAAACACACTTGGCCATTTATGATCAGCCTCTCAGATCTTTTCTTGGTCATAAAGATGCAAATGAAAGACATGGGGAGACAGTGAGGGGGCAAAGCGGACCCCCAAAAAAAGCACTTTTCTAGAAACGACTGTATTTTTCTAAAGCCAATTTTAGAATCCACTGTTTTGTCCAAGTAAAACACATTAAATTTATGAGCTAAGATTTTCAAGGCTAATGTTTTGCACACATGCTTCACAGTATTGATGTTGTCTCCACTTGAACTGTTGTCTTTGCAACTGACCCATGGTTTACTATTGCAGATATATAAGCCAGTACTGGCCCTTTAAGGACATTTCGCACATAAAAGGAAAGAAAATGAGAAAGATTGAAAGGGACGTGTATTGTATTAAACAAATTAAATGTGACATAAAAATTTATTTCTAGTTTACATGGGGCCTTTTAAAAATGAATTTTAATTAAAAATGAAAATTCAGCTACAAAAGCACCCTTATTCTGAATTTCAACAGAAGTTATGTATTTGTGGTATCTTGAGATTTAAAAAAAAAGAATAAAATAAAATAAATAGATTAAAAATATTTTAAAAAATAATAAAATAAATAAATAAAATTTAAAATAAAATAAAATAACATAATAATAACAAAAATAATAATGAAAAAATATATAATAATATCATTTATTTATTCATTTTCTTTTCGATTTAGTCTTTTTATTAATCAGGTGTTGCTACAGCGGAATGAACCGCCAACCTATCCAGCAGTTTTACGCAGCGGATGCCCTTCCAGCTGCAACCCATCACTGGAAAACAACTATACACACTCATTCACACACATACAACATTGGACAATTTAGCTTAGCCACTTCACCTGTACCACGTCTTTGGAATTGAGGGGGAAACAAAAGCACCCAGAGGAAACCCACGCGAATGCAGGGACAACCTACAAACTCCACACAGAAGTTCCAACTGACCCAGCTAAGGCTCAAACCAGCAACCTTCTTGAGAAAAAAAAAAAAAAAAAAAAAAAAAAAAAAAATATATATATATATATATATATATATATATATATATATATATATATATATATATATATATATATATATATATATATATATATACATGATAAAAT